>NW_027110542.1:76938-117959 GCF_000696795.3 Halyomorpha halys
AATATATAAAATAAAATAAATAATAGACTAAAAATTTGGAAATATACACAATAATGGAATGAAAATATAAATTAGTTGATTACTAACTATGGACAAGACAGTAGTAGATTGATTAAATTATTATTTATATACATAAAAATGTGAGCAACAAGTAAATGAAACAGTGGAAAGAATCTAAATCTAATTTTTGTTCTCTTTTGACCGCAACCCTGACCATCATCGAGAGAAAGAGAGAAAACTCGCCTCTCCAACAGTATTTTTGAATAATTTTTGAATTTGGAAAGTATGCACGAGAAATGAAGGTTTCAAGTAGAACTAGGAAAATATTTTAACAACTTCGGTTTCCGAAAAATTTATTTTTTGTTTTTGTTCGAGATTTATACATAATATTTTTGGGTGTTTACTACAAGTTAGTTTGTTTTTATCGGAAATTATTTTTTTAATTTATCTTTATCTTAATTTCATAGCAATTTAGTTGTTAATTATATTTTCTTTGCATTTCTTTATTTCTAATGTTTTATTTATTTTTTTGAATATTAAACTTCTTATTTAATCATTTAATAATTGCAATTTATAATCTTTTACCATTTTACAAATTATACAACTGGTCATTTAATTGTACTTCTCATTGCTTAAATTGTTTAACTGCAATTTACATGAATTCAGTACTTCAGAGTGTACTATTTTTTTCAATACAGTACAAGCAGAAAAAAAAAATTCAAGTCTTTATTCCAGCATTTCAATTTGTATCCCAACAATTTTATTATTCCGCCTTAAATGTAAAATAAAATATTACACCGTGATCACTAAAAATTGTTCAACATAACAGAGAGAGAGAGAGAGATAATGTACATTCCTAAAGAGCATGTGACAGTGATTTATAAGAAAAATGGAATTAGAAAAGTTTTAAGGTAACCACATCATTTCTACTTTCACTTGCCTATATATGTAATATGTAGTAAGGAGAAGTATTGCGAACGTGCAAAATTTCCATTTCCACTTTTCGAAGGATACACACGCTTTGAGGTTCCCTGAGTCCAAATAACAAGGCCCCGCAAAATGGGCTATGTGTGTGCCTGTGTGAACTGCCCAGCTTAAAAATGTAAAATATGAAATTGCAATTATGAATTTGAGGTTGGTATATCACTAGGAAGTTGTAACAAGGTTTTCAATAAAATCTACTAACGGGATCGACCACGTTATAATCGATTTTATATTTCCTATAAAATGAATTAACGAGTTTTATTAACTAATTAATAACGAGTGTAATCAAAACCGTTAGATTCAGACCATACAAATGTAGTCACCAAGCAAAACCGTTCACCTTTTTCCACCTTTTCTTTCTTTTATTATTTATTATTGACCGCCTACCTGTTAGTTAATTTTATAACTGAAAATTGCAGGAGTGTTTTGTTTCGATTTTTGGCTTATTTTCACTTTCTCAAAAACGGTTTTAACGATTTATTTTATTTTAAATCTTATGTTAGATGTAATTAAGAATATCATTGTAACTCTAAATAATCTTTCATATCAGTTAGGTATCATCCTCATTGAAATAGTTTAACACAGCTTCAATACCGAATTTCAAAACTTTTTCCAATATAAAACCTGTATTTTTTTTATTTGGAATAATAAGCTAGTTTTTATGTTAGTAGCAATACAAAATATATAACTATAAACAATGAAAGAATTTGATAGAATTAGAAAAAAGAAGAGGAATAGAGACTGGAATAGCGGAGACAATCCAATCTTATGGATACAATTTTGTTATATTTTGATGAAATATTGTAAAGAAATTGGTGTTCCTAATTCGAAATCCTAAAATACAAATTTATAAAGGAACAGAATAAATTTGACCGAAATTTGCGTGTACCAGAGTGGAAAATGAACGTTGTGTGGTGCGTCGTGATCTGCAACAGATTTAATAGTATTGTAAGTAATATTTAAAAAACAAAATTAACAAATTATTTTTATTTGGCAACATGAGTACAAGTAACAATACATACGGAAAAATTATACTTTTGTTTTCCTTAAACACCATTACTATGTAGGATAGACATCTCAAGATTAAATATGGTGTGAACGAGCTGGGGAAAAAATGAATTTCTTTTCGTTTACAGAACAAAAAAAAAACAGAACAATCTATTAATACTAGAAAATTAAATTTCCGAAAGTTTCAATTTATAGATCTGGGTAATCGAAACTATAGTTGAAAAGGGACTCCTTTAGTAATCTGCTCCAATAATTATATTAAAGGATATATTATTTACAGAAAAAAAGGATATTTGAAAAATGACATTGATATATAAAGTATTATCTAGACTCAATAGAAGAAAATGAAAAAAAAAAAAAAAAGATTTTAAGGTAACATAATTGCGCGACGTAAACAATATAAATAACCTCGAAATGATGTCGCGAAAAATATAACAAAAAAATATGAAGAAAAAAACAGGAAAAAAATAGCGAGGGAGAAGGAGATAAGATGGCCTCATTTCAGGACATGATTAGAAGCATGTAAACACTTAAATACAGACAAGGCTTAACCTATTTCACTATCATCATGTCGACGGCAATGAAAACATTACAAGATCAAGATCAAACACTCAAATAGTTTGAGCGGTTCCTAGAATAATGATAAAAAATAATCAGTTTATTGTTACAGTTATTTAATCTAGAAAAATATTACAAATTAAAAACAACAGTAAAAGTAATTATACAGTAAAAATAATGCCTCATTCATAAACTTGAAATGACTATTGATGAGAGTATATATGAGATGAAGATCATTGGGGCGTGGTAAGTGAAAACCACAAAAAAGTAAAACCGTTTTAGCCAGAATTTCAGAACGAAAACGAGATAAAAATCATAATGACTAAATCTAATTACAAACAAGAAACATAAGAAGATAACAGTAATATACGTTTATAAATAGTAGTAAAGAAAATGCATAAGTAAAAGTAAAGTATAAATTAAAGTACAAGTAAAGTATAAAATGCATAAGTAGTAGTAACGAAAATGCATAAGTTTAAGTCAAAGTAAAAGTATAAGTATAAGTATAGTAAAGTATAAGTATAAATAAAGTAAAGTAAAGTATAAGTAAAGTATAAAATGCATAAGTAGTAGTAAAGAAAATGCATAAGGTAATATTATCAGAATATTGAAACTGTTTATATTACACAGGGAAAATAGAAATATTTAAATTAGGAATGAAAAAGAAAATAATAAAGATATGGAAATCAACTGAATAGTTACATGTACAAAATTGTAAATTATTTAAAATTGAAATAGTATTAAAAAAAGAATATGTGTTTAATTAAATATATTCATAATTTTTACATATTTTATTTAAGTTTAAGCAGGAGTCTTGAAATTAAACAAGAATTCATTTTTTTTACTTCTGTTTTTTCGGAATCGACTAAGCTATTCCTGATATTCATGAGAAGCATTTGTACATAGGGCCCAAGAGGAGAAAACAGTCAGTTATTTCACCCCGATTTTTAATTAATGAATGAAAACTATGAATGATTAATTGTCAAAATTAATGAGTATAGTTAGGCGGGATAATAAATGGTGGCTGGTTCAAAACTACACAAAAAAAAAATACATTCAACGCTCTATGTCGTTAAAGCTACCTACAACGCTAGAAAACCAAATAGAACATCATTTAAAGTAAAATAAAATATGAGTCCTAATAGAGCTGTTTACGTTCAAAAGTTACCAAGATTTTTTTTTTTTAAGTTTTAAAAAGCAACATAATTTGATTGCTGGCAGACATCTGTACGTCCAATGGCTTCTGGAATATGGTTTTCATAAATCAAAAAATTTGTTCAAACAATTATATTTATTTTGAAAAAGATCAAAACCTACTACTCCAAGTAAGATAAACGTCATAAACTACTTTATACAATATTAAACTAACTTTAATTTCAGAGTTAATAAACATCTGTACGACTCATGGTTCCTGAGATAAAGAATGCACATCATAAATTCACTAACTACAGATTTTTCAGTATATATTTTTATAGTATATATCATAATATGTTGCTTTTTTAAGAACTGTATTTCGGGAACAAATGAACGAAAACAGCTCTGTTAGGGCTTATATTTTAGAAAATGTACTCTATTTCAAAATAATTTACTACAATTTTTTCTAGCGTTGCTGGTAGTTTTCACAACGGAGTTCCGGAGAGTATGGAGCTCCGAATGAAAAATTAATTTTTTTAAATATTTTAAAACACCCGCCATTTTTTATTCTTCCTAAATATACTTGGCAGACTCATCGATTTTGATACATAGTTTTCATTAAATTAATCGAAAATCGGGGCGAAATCACTGACTTTTTTTTTCTTACTCTTGGGGTTGTTGTACTAAAAGATATGTCCATATTTTCTTAAAGGTAACTTGAAACTTAATCTGTATTAAATTGAAAAATAATATGGGGAATAATAGTAATTGTTTAATTAATATGAATTAATTATAAAACTGAATGAATATCATCCATATCAATAAAAGTTAAAATTATAGTTGTTAATTTACATATACTCTTTTATCAATTTATTCTAATGGAGTCAAAATCTAAAATCCTACTGTAGAAAAAAAAGTGAAGGTCCATTAATTATTAATGCTTTTTAAAAAATAAACTTCACTAAAAATAAAAGTGTCCAAGGTTGACTCAGCTAGTTCTCGAGGGAAGGAATCGACTTAGAAGAAGGTCGATATCAACAACTATTTATTCACGAGGAACTTGAAAGCCTCCCTTCTTTAATTCACAATAAATATTTTATCACTGTTCATCGAATTCTCGCATTAAAATTTACTAATTCGTTAATCCAGTACCAATCACTTATCAAGAAGCAATAAATTTTTTTTCCTAGTTCAACTGTAATCGTTATTTGATAATGTAAAATTAACCCATCAGACAAAATTATATTTAAATATTAATTGTTATTTAAAAGGAAAAAGTATGTTGTGGTGCTCGCATGATTCAACATTAACATACCACCACCTTTGGTAATTATTGTGAATGGAGGGATGGACTACTTTAAGAATATTTTCATGATCTCATGGTTGTTATGATATTAGCTAAAAAGTCATGACTAACATTATATCAACGTTTATTTTCTACCACAATTAGTTATACATTCTTTATTATATTTCAGAATTTTTATTATCTCCAAAATTGACCGAGGATTAATTATTTCAAATAAACAAAATTCAAATAAGAAATCCAGTTTCGTACAGCTTTTCGTTTCTAAGCTAGGGTTCTTTACAAACACACACTCACACGCACACACATCATTTTGTCTGGTTATTTATGGTACATTCAGTTGATCTCAAAATGTCTATTTCCATCGAAACCTCAGATTCGAAATGCCCATAGCAATATTTCTCTACACAAAATATTGCATACATATGTAAGGAAAAGTAAAAATGGTTACATTAATTAATATATTGTCATTGAAATGCAACGGGTTAACAAGTGTTCTATTGCGTATAAAAATAAAATTTATTTCTTCTTTACCACAATAGGGGTATTCATGATGTGTTAAATGTAAAAAGTTTTAACATGCTAAATGTTATAAGTACAGGACTGTGGCCAGCCCAATTTAAAGTCAAATGTTATATGTTACATGCAGAGGAGCTCCTAGCGGATTTTCGGGACAATTTTGTAACCTTTTTTTTCCGAAACCATTCAGAATTTCATTATTTTTATTCATTACTTTATTAGCGTTTTAAAAACGTCCAAAACAAAAACAACACGTACTACGAGCAACTAACCAATCAAAACAACAGAAAAAGTGATGAGCTTCGCTGGTCTGTTTCGTGACGTAAATATCCATTTAGCAGACCTATTAACAAACTCTCAACCATTTTTAACGTTATACTTCTAAGAAAAGAAAATAGAAATTTCAAATATTCAAGGATAATAAAATACTACTATTTAAAATATAACTAACTAAACGTGCAATTTATAGAAGAAGAAAAAATAGGTAGAAATTAAGATACAAAGAAAATATTTTATAAAAACAAAAAAAAAAAACGGTAAAAATCACGTAGCATATTTTGTAATTAACAATATATGGAATGAAATGACCGAAATAGATTAAGTGTTTCAAAAGCAGCAAAACATTTTTAAATTCATTTATTTTATTTATTAATTTATTATTGGCCAATTAGTAAAATAACAAACAAAGTGTAAGAAAAAAAAAGTAATCCAATATAAAAATAAAATAAGAATTTCCAGTAAATTTTAAATATTCAAGGATAGTAAAATTCTACTGCTTAAAATATAACTAAATTTATAAAATAAAATTTAAAAAGTATAAAATTATGATACAGAGATGTACGAGACGGCCGTGCGTGCTGGGGCGCAAGTCCTAGAGCGCTCGGTTTCTGAACGTTGTGGGTTCTATTCCCACCTGGGGCAGTCATTCATTTTTCGGCGAATAATGAATCTTGACACTCACACCTTGGTTAGTAGGCGGCGGCAACTTAGGTAGCCGTCGGGGGTCGGCAAAAAGGACCACTAGGCCCACTTGCCGGACTTATTCCCCACCCAATACCAGAACCAATACCAGTATGATACATAGAAAATACAAAAAAAAAAATCTATAAAAATCATATATCTTATTTTGTAATTAACAATATATGGAAAAGAAATAAATAATAAAACAACTGAAAATTTCTTGAAAAACCAAAAATCAATAGAAAATGTTGAAATATTAAACTAACGGTTGATTACTAATAGATAATATAAAAGAAATTAAAAAAAATAAACAATAACATTTTGAAATTTCTACTTTCGCTACTTTTACCTCCCTACATAGACACTTTAATCTAGTTTAGAAAACAAATGGTTTGGTAGAAGAATAGTGTCTAGACCACGTAAACAAATTAACCTATTGCGGGAGTTTTCTTGTTTAGAAATTTACACTTTGTTTCCCTCTATTCCTAGAAATCAGATACTGGTAGTAAGAAAAAGGTAAGAAAAATCATTACTCTGATATAACAAACATTCACTTTAAAAATAGTAATAAACCCGAATTCAAAACTCCCAATAATAATAAAAAATCAAATTTATGACCCTGTAATGATTTCTAATGCTATAAAACCATCAATTTTTATTACCATTATTATTCCTATTGCAGGAATAGAAAGCTTCTGCTGTAATAGTAGAGCATATATAGTAAGGATCGACACACTCATGAACAATAAATTCTCAATAAACTGCCATAAATGGTAGTGTAGCAATAAAAAAAAACAATCAGCAAGTCGATTACACTTAAAGTTATTGACTAAGTGTTACTCAACCTAATTTTATTTACTTCATCTATTTATGACTTAATGTCAGTGACAATTTATTATATCATTAAAATTATAAATAAAAAAAAATCAATTAATTAGAAAGGGCCTAAAGAATTTCCAATATTCTTGGGAAACAGTATGGCTCATAATCTTTAACCGATTAATGATAATTATACATTAAAAAAAAAAAATTAACGTTAAAACCAATAAAGAGCCAGGCTTGCAGTGTTCAGTTAGGAAATACTGTTAGTAGACCAACGGATGTGCAAGGATTTGGCCGGCATTCTGAAAGCAGACTCGAACGCCAGATTGTTATCGAATTATGGGTACTTCAGGAGGCTGGGTGTACCCCGGAGGGCTCTCGAACGCACAGGGCTGACTCACGGCTACAGTGAAACAGAAAATAATTATTTGCCATAGCCGGATTCGAGTCTAGGTCCTTGCAATTAGTAGCACAGCGCTTTACCACTAAGCCAACCGCTTCCAATAATTACCTATATATTATCTTTATAATTATATTTATTTATTTATTAAAGTAAATTTTAATATTACTTTGAAACTTCTAGGGTCGAATTCATGAACCGCACTAAAGTGAGCAAACAGAATAACTCACGAATGTGGGATTTTTCACTTCAGTTGAAAACTTAAAAAAAAAAAAAAATGTGTTAATAAACAGCCTGGGAAAAATAAGGAACACTTGCGCAATAACGCTTTTCTAACGAATACGTGACAACTTCTGTCTCACTATCATCAGGTGTTTGTTTACATTTGTAGGCTATATATTTTTTTGTAGTCTGAAACAAAAAAGCGATGACATCAAAATACACTTAGGGATATACATATATATATATATATATTCTACTAACAGTTAAGAAGTAAATTTCGCTCAGCTAAAAATATAGATTAGGTTTCTGCATAACTCAGATGGAATTACATCAAAATTCATTCATCATCATTATTAACACTTCAACTTTACTAATACCATTCCTTTTTGTAATAATTTTCGGTGTGTGAATTCCTTAAACGATTAATTAATATAAATTTTTAAAAATGGCCTCAAAAATTAATATGCCAAAAGTAGGAAAACCCATTTTATCTTGGAAATAAAAAATCGATAAACCATAATTATTTCCTTGTTATAGTATTTCCTATTTTTTATAAAGTTATGAATTTTAAAAAATATTTTTTTATTTTTAGTCAATATGTAAATATGTTTATTTCATCTAAATCTGTACCGCTACTAACCATGAAGGGTCAGGGGTTCAGTACTTTATTATTAGTAAGTTTATTTATTTCCATTTATTTCCTTAAAGGTTTCCTTATTATTTCCAAGAGCAATATTAGAAAAGGTAATATATAAATTGGCTCAATTTTTGAATACCAATACAAAAATAATCTTTTGATAAATTAATCAAGGTTCTATACAATGACTGTTAAAGAGAGGTGTACGGAAATGAAAATTTCCATTACTTAAACAATATAGTATTATATAATCCAAGTATTAAATTATAAACAGATTTTTGATAAATTTTGTATTTTTTTAGCTACAATATATCGCAGTCTTAATTGTATAGGACTTTTGTTTAGCTCCTTAATCTGTTTATTTGTGTTTTGTTTTTTAACTTATTTATTTTTTTCTTAAAACTTATTTACTTGTTTTTTAATTAGTCTACTGCTGCGGCATTTTTATTTTTGATATATTAATATTGATTGATTTCTTTTAATTTCCATTGCATTTGTGTAACGTATTCAATGCGTGTTGCGGATCACTGGAAAAGGAAGATATGAGAGACTGGAATAGAGAGAATGAACTAGATAGGATTGAAACAAAAAAAGGGGGGAAGGAATGAATAAGGAAAATGTAATACAAATTTCTGCGAAAAAATAAAATAAAGTTGTTAAAAAAACATTGTCGAATATTTGTTTTTGTAGGTTATAGTTAATTATTGTTTGTAAAAAGAAAAGTAGAAAAAATAAAATAATTGTATACCTTTGTAATTATATATGAGGGGTAGGTATTCATGATCTTTAGGTTAACATGTTAAAGCGTGTTAAATGGAAAAAGTTGTGTTAAATGGAAAAATCTTTCTTTCTTTTACCATGTTAAAATGAGTCTGTAACTAGGCCTTTGGAGAATGACGTCACGCAACAGACCAGCTGAGCTCATCATCAATTTGTTTGATGTGTTAGGTAACTTCCTCGTAGTTTGTGTTGTTTTTTTGTATTAGTATTGTTTTGGATGTTTTCATACCTAATAAAGCAATGGATGACAATCATAATGTAATGACAGTTGTCAATTAGCTCATTTTGATTCCCTTCCTCACAAGTTAAAAGATCAACAAGACACTCAGTAGCCAAACTTCCACAACTTCTACTTTTCACTCAATTTAGCCACGTTGTAATAAATTATTTTAATCAAAACTTAAAAGTAAACAATAACATGAAGTTTTGGAAGGAAAGGTTGTAAAACAAGATGCCCAGAAAATCCATTGGAAGTTCTTATGTATTTAATATGAATTTAGGGCTGCTCACAATCCTATACTTATAACATTTAACACAACATCATGAATACCCCTATAGTAGTGTATGTATAATGTGTGTATTTGTGCAGCATTGCAGAGCACTCTCTCTTTTCCTAATCCGAAATTAAAATCTGGAGTGTTCGGGCTCTCAAAATCCAACGTTCGGAACAAAAACCCAAATTGATTCCAGATATTTTATCTATTTTCTCAGCAATTGTTTCTGAACCGTCATCGTAGACCGTGTTTTCGATTGCACGTTAAACACCAGGATTCATGTCTTCATCTATATTAGCTCAGCATTGATAGATTATCAAGTTAAATCATAAACTTGATAATTTTTTTTTTTTGGCACCCCTCTTCAGAATTGTTTTAGATACGCCTGAACGTATGTGTCAGACAGTGTATGAAGATGTAGATAGCTACGGTTCAATTAATCTAAAGTCAAATATTTTATATTAAAAAAAAATTTAAAATTGTAAATTTAAAAAAAAAAACCTTTGACAGTTTCAAATAAGTTCATACTAACCCGTTTAAATGTTAGAGACCCAAGGGGCAGCTAAGAACGGTCAAGTCATCCTATAACTTGATAAGTAAGAACCAAGCAGAATAAATTTCTTCTTTTGGAACAAAGTTGGTGACAAAGTTCTATAAAATAGGAAGAGAGGACTTTTTTATTCTTGTCAGGGGACTTGAAGCGAAGTTACAGGCCCATATTAACTCAGTTCAATGTTACAGTCTAGAGGTATCGATATAACACATAAATCGTTTAAGTGTTTATGTACACATATCGCCAAATAATGCCAGATATATTAATTAAATAAATTCAATCATTATTTGAAATAAACATTCATTTGGATAGATACTGCTTGGTATTCCTATGTCACTGAATTTCTAAAGTAGAAGAGTTCTATTTGATAGATTACTTAAATAATTTAATTAGAAGTGACCAGTAGAATGTTCAAAATAATCTAAATTCAATTTTAATAATTCATTAAATCCGATTCCTAAGTTTCGAAAAAAAGGAAAATAGAGACAGGGCCCGATAACTTCCGATTGATGTATTAGTACGTCCAATATTTCTCGAGATATAGCTTTTTAAAAAGCAATATTTCTTAAAAATCTACTGAAAGATTAGTAGTCCATTATTACATTAGTTATTATAGTCCGAACAACTACAAATCAATTTATTTTAGCAAATATGAAAACTACTACTCCTACGATGATAAACCTATTAAACTACTACATAGCCCATTAAACTAGCTTTAATTTGAGTGCTAACAGACATCTATACGTTTTATATATAGTTGTTTTTGAGATATAGCTTTTACAAAATAAATTCACTAACGTGCTGATCTTTCAGTACGTTCTCTACAACATTTTTATGAACTATTACTTTTTAAAAAGCTATATCTCGAGAACTATAGAACGTAAATAGCTCAATTAAATTAGGGCTTACAGTTTACTAAATTTACTCTACTTTAAAAGATATTCTCTTAGATTTTCTAGTGTTGTTGGTAGTTATAAAGATATACAGCTCCTAATGAAAGCTTAATAATTTTTAACGTTTTTAAAAAGCCGCCATTTTTTATTCCCCCTACCTATACTTGACAGACTCATCAATTTTGACTAGTAATTATACATAGTTTTCATTAAAGTAATCAAAAATTAGGGTGAAATAATTTACTTTTTTCTCCCCTTAGGCTCTTGTACTATATTCACGGTATCATTATATTTTGTTAAAATGTTACATTATTAGCAATAACAAAGTTGGAATTCAATATTTTCACCTCGAGACACTATAAAATACGAATTTCTATAACAAGTGAAAGTTGTTTGATGCGCAGACACCACCAAATCTTTATTATGAAATTAAAGCAATTTCTGTTAAGAACGAATATTTATTCAAAAAAATTACTCGATAAAAACATTACAATAAATTATACTCCTTAAAAAAAATCCTAGTTTGCTTTTTTAAAACATAAACATATAAAGATAATTCTTTAAATATGTTATAACTTTGTTACTTTTATAAGAAAATTATATTTGAGACGTAACTAAATGTGTATAGCTTATACAATCTGCCTAACCCAAGTCAATAGGTATAGGGCTGTAATTATTCATCCATACCATACATACATTTAAATAAAAAATTACAATAAAATATATTAATAATATAAAAAATAAATGAATAAACAAATAAAACGATATATATGTGAATAGCAAATAAACATTAGTAGATAATTCAATTATATGAAAGAAAAATAAATAACGACCAAGGTAAAATAATTAAAACTAAGTAACTAAAAGCATATTGGGGGTAATTTAATAATGATTACTATTGTAAAGTGTTCATAACACTATTTCAGCTTTTACTATTTTATATTTACCACAAGACTCTTACTGACTTTTTCTCCGTTTAAATCATCGAATCAAAATTAATTAAATGTTTCCCTAACAAATTAAACAATACTTTCTTTTCTGTTTATACTATGAACAGAATACCTAAATTTGGATACACTATCAGAAGGTATTACCTGGACTGTAACCTGGGTTCTAAATGTTGAGAGAAAAAAACTGATAGTAAAAGAAAATAGAAGAAACTAAACTAAACAAATAAATAAGGAACGGAACAGCCTATCTTCCTACAATCTATACGATTAACTATCTTCTTCCAATAAAAAAAAAATTTAAGAATGCTTAATCTAAAAAATAAATTATTTTTCTTTACTAAAGCCATACAAAATAAATTTTAAACAAATACCTTTAGTTTATAAATCAAAATCAAAGGACTGAAATATGTATGAGCACAAATAGAGCAGGAATTTATAAAATAAATAACAACCTAATTATGAATAAAATGACAGAGAATGAATCAATTGCTTGACCATTGATTTAGGATTACATACAATATAGTGTCATTGAAAACAGTAAAAGGTTCATGTTATCAATTAATTTTATATTATTGTCCATTAAATAATCAAATAATTGTAATATACGATATTAGCTCAAAACTTCAACACGAAATATTTTTAAATTTAGCTATTTCGAAGTCCGTCCAGCTGAGGATAAAGTGCAAAAGACTGGTGCCTTCACTCGAGGCGTTTGTGTGCCCTGTGAAAATAGTGTTGGCCCCTGAGGCTGCTAGAATGAAGTTGAAAAGGAGTTGGTGGATTGAATGTGATGGAGTGAAATCTAGGCTAGCTAGATATATATAGATATATATTGCATTAAGTATATTAACGACGAGAGACAACCAGTCGGTCATATTGTATTATATTGAACTACCATTTCCAATAATTCGATTCAATCAATCAATTTAACATTAAAGAAATTTTAAATAATAAATAAAGTTATTGCGTTCTAATGTTGCTTCAACATAGTTATTAACATATAGTATATAACATATACCTAATGTACATTATATAATGGAGATAATGGTTAAAAGTATTAAAATTAGATTAAAGTAGAATTAAATATACGGTTTGAAAATGAAAAATTTTAATTTTCAAAACGTCACAGACAAAATAAATAAATATAGTTGTTGAAATTATTGTATATCTCCTCTCCTGGTTGATTACTGAATATTATTAGAAGCTTTTACAAGATTTAAAAAAATATAGAAATACAAAGAGACATTGAGCTTTTTATTTGGGCTTCAATGAAACAGTAATCTCAATTTTTTTAAAAATTATATTTAGGGTAATTACAATTAATAATTAAATAAATAGTCAAGGAATATTTTCGGAAACATTTAGTTGTTAACTATAAATTAGTAAAGACTATGTTAAATAAGTATTATAGGTATATATATTGAATTGTTAAAACTTTTATATTCCAGTCCTTCAAGATTTTTCTAAGAGATTGATCTTAAAAGTAACTGCATTACTTTAAAGAACAATTTTTATATGGTTTTAATTAAAGGAAAACACAACTCTTCCATTTTGGTTACTCAACCCCTAATAAAATATTAACAAATTTATTATTTATTTATTGACAAATTTAAAAAAAAGAAAAATGGGAAAAAAGAAAAAGGTTAAAAACTTAAAAAATAACCATGTATCACTATTACATATTTTAATATTTACTGACTATGTCAATGTAATATAAGAATAATATAAGCAATTGTCCGAGTGGTCTTAATATGCTGTGTGTATAGCGACCCAATGCAGTTGGCCGGCACTGATATATTAATAAACTGTTTCTTTTTTTCTTTTCTAAGGGGATCCAATAAAAATAAGTATTTTATTTACCTTTAATAAATCTACTTCATCAGGTCTATTTAAAAAAAAAAAATAAAAACAAATATGTTCCGTCATGCACAAGCAATATTTTACTAATGAGAATAAGATATCGTAAAGATGTAAAAATTAAGCACATAAGTTAAAATTTAAAAGTGTCATAAAGATCTAAAATAAAATAAAAAATAAGGTGAGAAGATTTTTTTTAAATTTTATAAAAATAATAAACTAGGAGGGAGGGACCCCCCCCCCACCAAATGGCGGACACAATTTACAAA
Source organism: Halyomorpha halys (assembly GCF_000696795.3). NCBI lineage: Eukaryota > Metazoa > Arthropoda > Insecta > Hemiptera > Pentatomidae > Halyomorpha > Halyomorpha halys. Next base: position 91,282 of record NW_027110542.1, read on the forward strand.
ATATACAGTTGTTCATTCAATTGTACTACTCGTTGCTCAAATTTACATGTACTCTTCAAAATGTATTATTTTTTCAATACAGTGAAAGGAGAAAAAAAAATGTCAGTTCTTTATCCCAGCATTTTAATTTATATATGTAAAATAAAATATTACACGGAGATCACTAAAAACTATTTTATATAATAGAGATATAATCACTGCTAAATGTAAAAGCATGAGCGTATTGAAACGTTCTAAAGCTCCTGCAGAATGCAATTTGAAAGTGATGTATTTCTGTGCAGGAACGGGGTTGAGGTCATAGCAATGGACGGAACAGCGTTGCCACACTGCACAAGTGAATCCGCCGTTCAAACCCATTTAAATTTCACCTCCAAAAATCAATATATCTTCTTAGTGACTTGCAAAATTAGTTTATTAAAAAAAATTCCAACCAAAAATTAAAACCTTTGAGTTATTTCGTATTTTTTAAAATGTTTTCTACAACGAAACGCATGTAAGTCTTCAAAAGAAACAATAAAGCTGAAAATGTCCAATATATAACAAAGTATTTTAAAAAACTTATTATCCATATTTACAACTTTTTATATCCTTACATTATTGAAAATAAATAAAACCAAAAAAAAAAATAGAAGATAACATATATAGTAAGTAACTGTTAAAAATCTTAAATTACAATAAAAGAAGTAGCTTTGAAGGAACACAAACCTAGATTAGGAGAATAAAAAGGATTTGACTTTCTACCAGAATATTTTCTTTCAGCAATTCAGACTTCACCAGGCTCAAATAATAATAGTCGATATCATACTTTTAATTTTAAAAAATCAAAATTAAGCAGTGCTATTAACATTATAACATAACATACGGTACACCTATAACACCACTACTTTAATTCTGGGAAATATGCTTTAGACCTGGCGAAATATTACTCCTTTAGCTGGTCATAAAATCTCTTTTATAACTTATATTTATCTATTTATTACAACTACTAGCGATGAAAAATAAATAATTATTTAAAATAAACAAAATTAAAGGTAATTTAATGTAAGTCAGACTATTATAATGATAGGACCTAGCTGATATTAAAGAACATTTAATTGTACAATCATATGAAGAGTTAAAATATTATATTAAATAATGTTAGAAATATTTAAGGCCGTTTTCTAGAAAATTGTAAAGGGTGAAATCGGTATAAATTGGTACATCGATTTTAGTGAAACAGCTATACGATCCCATCTTGGAGGAAGGATTATCATGGAGGGTGAACACTTGCAGGGCGAGTGACGCCAGAAGATGGGGTCTATTCCTTTCGTGGGCGTGACAACTGGTGCGCCACATTCAACAGTGGCGAGTTGGTCCCGTAACCCTTATTCCAGACATAGCTATGCAGGGAAATTATTAAAAAAAAAATAAAATAAAATAAAAATTACTCGAAGCGTGCTCACATTTTGTTTTTTTTTATTTTCTATTTTATTATATCATATAATAATATTTAATCTGTATCTGTCCGATCAAGGATTGATTAGTATGCTGTGTAATATAGCAACCCTATATATTTGGGCAGCATGAATGAATATAGCATTTCTTTCTCTTCTCTATTAATTCTCAATCAATTTTTTGTTGTAAACTTTAATTTTTTTTTTAAATAATGTTTATTTTTTTTAATCAACAACTTTCTCCATTATATTAAAAAAAAATCATTTATTGATATTAAACTTTATATTTTGATGTTTTCCTAAAAAAATAAATTCATTTTTTATTAACTGTCGCTGGAAAACATTAATTGAAAAAATGATCAAGTTAAGTCAATTTTATATTTACTTCTTACTTTTTTAGCAAATATATTTTGGGATCCTTAATATTCACATTGAAATGAGTCTAAAAAGAACAGAGAAAGAAGCACGAATTTCTCCTGACCAGCCTAGTGGATTTCATTATTGATATACCAAATTATTGGAAATAACATTTACTACAACTTCTATTCTCTCGCCACATTTGCGATTAAATGAACGCTTTTACAAATAATGACGTTAACGTGCGAAATCCCTATTAACTTCAACGTAAAGTTGCCTACAAGAGGCGTGGCCTAATCAACATCTATTAGCGTCACTTTTGCTTTGAAGGAGAGTAATGTTATGGCAACCCCCTCCATCCCACGTATGTACCAATAGTACGTTATTTTAGTTTTAGCTAGATTCTTCACATATCCACTGACCACTTTGTGACACCAGGTCATTTGGTCATTTAATATGACCATGTTATTTTCTTAAGATTAACTTCGATTAAACCAAAATAATAGAATAATTTCAATCAAAATAATAGAATAATAATTTCAAACAATATTCTAAAATTATGAAAACATGGTTTCATTCAGTAATCTACAAGAAAGAAACCATGTTGGTATTCGATATTTTTACCTCGAGAAACCACAAAATACGAATTTCTAGAATAAGTGAATCTTGTTTGATGCGCTCACAGCACCAGATCTTTATTTTTAAATTAAAGCAATTTCTGATATGAAAGATTTTCATTCAAAAAATTTTTAAAAAATTCTAGTTTGCTTTTTTACAACATACAAAGCTAACTCTTGAAATAAGCTATAACTTTGTAATTTTTACAAGAAACAGATAATTGAGACATAATTAAATATTACGTCGTACACCCACACTAAGACATAACAGAAAGGGAAGGAAATGGGAGAAGGATGTTATTCAACTTTCTCATTATTCTCAAGATTTGACGCCCACTTTCTCTGTAGCTTATAAGCCATTCGCAAAATGTTATTAACATTTTTTCTGTTAGTGTACAAATAAGAATAAAGGAAATGAATCAAGTAAATCTTACTCATAAAAAATTAAAAGTAAATTTATCATTATAGTATAATATAAAAAAAAATTAAATCTGCACCACCTATGAAGGGTCTGAGGCTGTTTGTTTCAGTTTGTTGGCTAGACCAATGGTTGTGCAAAGAGGTGATTTGGTCAAAATCACGTTCGACCGCCAGAATTTTACCTAACTAAAGATACTCAATTCATGAGGCCGAGTGAACCCCGGAGGGCTCCCAAACCCACAGTTCTAATTCATGGTTACACTGAAACTGAAAATAATTATATACTACAGACGGATTATAACCTGGTTCCTTAGAGATCACAGTGCCGTACCATTGAGTTACCCACTCCCACATAATATAATATTAATATTACAAATCCACAAATGCCACTAAGATTTCAGATAACGTTACTCCCCCACAACTGGTTCACTATATAGTCCTTGATCCAGGTTTGTACGTGACTTATAACGATGTAAACATATTTAAAAATTGAACTAAATATTTAAAAAAGTTGGAAAAAGTCCATTTAAAATAATGGATATTTCATTGGATAAGTGATAATAGATAATTGATGGATATTTAATTGGAGCGCCGTTGGAGGAAGGAAATGAACTCCAGGGATGCAAGGATCAAATAATAAAAGATCGTTGAAATTTCTTGAAAATAGGACCATAAAAGGGTAGTCATTTTGGAAGAAGTTTGGAATGTGAGTTTTGAATAATATTACTGTAAATAAAAAGACCTCTATCATCCAAAGCCGTTCCTTTAAAAAAATGGGAGAAATTGAATTTTTGAAAAATTAATTATTTTGTAATGTTCTCTATGTAACCGATCTAGACCGAATCAAATATCACTCCTTCCATTATAAACTCCCTAACCACTCAAACCCCCTAGTTTCTAACCTTGCATCCTCTTCCATTCCTGACAATCCTCCGAGGCGCCTGAAAAGAAGATGGCCACGAGACCAGCTAATGTAAAATGTCATTAGAATGCTACCAGTGGGTAGTTGCTCTACACGCCTGTAACACTCCATTTTAACTAACACCATATTTACTAAATGTATTATGTAATATGCAGTTGTAAATTTCAATAAAGTTATTAAAAAAAAAAATTCTAATGAAAAGTTTGCATAATTTTCAGTTAAAACATAATTCATTTTTCACCTAGACATATACAGCAGTTACATTAAATATTCTTGAAAAGTAGGTATTGAACTACTGCAGTACTTAAGTATAGTAAGTACTCTCCAGAGGAAGTGAATTTAATATTACAAACAACTATAATTTTTCATACTGTGGTAAATTTATTCAAAGCAACTCACTCAAAAAATATATATATTATAGAACCATTTTTAACCTGAGTACATTTGCCATAAATTAATCCATATAATATCTCTTTACGTTCAATTGTTATGAAGAAACAGTTTTTGAAATACCAACATACTTGATTTAAAAAAAAAAAAAAATGAGCCTTTTGTACATCGATTTTGACAACAATATCATGGAACTTGTTACTCTTACGAAGATAATCATTATATACTGCATTATAGAATGTTTAACTAGTTTCTATTTGAGATCAAATGGACATATGTACGTCTTATAGTTTGTGAGATATAGTTCATCAAAATCTAAAATATTTTTACATCCAATCAATAATACTTATAGTACTTTGAAAACGAGTTGTATTTCAAGACAAGTACATTATCTCAGGAGGTATTAGCCATAATAATGTTTATTGGAGATCAAATTAAAGTTAGTGAAATGCGCCATAAATTTACTTAAAATAATTATCCTCGTAGTAATACCAGTTTTCATGTTCTTTAGAAAAAATAATATCACGAAATGTCGAGTTTTTTGGATTTGAATTTAGAAATATTTTAGTTTTTGTATTTACAGTATTGTTAATATTTTGAAATTTTAGCGATCAAAAATGGTTATTATTGCAATACATTGAAAAATAATTGTTAAACAAGTAAAACCATTATGCCAAACTTATAGAAGTTTATAACTCATACAAAATTATTATTAGCTAAGGTATCTTCCTTTAATGTAAATAAAATAAGCTTAAATCCGATAAAAACTCTTTGAAATACTAATATACTGTATAGAGTACGTGCTATTAGAATTGCTGAATATTTTTGTTCAGTATGTTTACATTTACTTCACAATGAAAGAAATAGGAATTCCTAACCAATATATACCATATAGTGGCCTAAGCGGCATGTGCATAAGTGAATTCATGTTTATATAAGCATATATGGATGTATGTATATATACATCAGTGTCTTTTATGAATTAATTGATTATTTTATTCCCTTTACTTGCATGTAATTCTTTCGGTATTAATGTAGAATAAGAATTTATTATATTGTTTATTAATATATTTTATATTGTTGATATGGTATAAAATAAGTTATTTTAATTTTTTTAAAGTTTCTGGTCAGATGTATTTTCTTCTGACTGCACATTTCTGTTCTAAAGAAACCTACCATATTAGCAATCCTATACCTAATGGTAAATAGTAAATCTAAATTAAAACCAGAAACAACTATTCTTAACTATAACACAATACTCAGGCCATTGCTAATGTACGGCGGTGAAGTCTGGGGAGCAGCACCATCCTTTACGAAAAAGAAAAAATTATAATCATTCTAAAATAAGGTTCTAAGAATCTCAGTGGATACCCACGGGTTGTAAGAAATAGCCAATTTCCTAGGGAACTACAAATGAAATCAATAGACGAATTCATAAAAAAAATACGGTTAATAAAATCCCATAAAAATATAAAATTAGACCTACCTAGCCCCAGAACAAATTTTATTATACAAATTATCAAGGAAGCTAAACCACAGCATGTGAGAGTGCTGTGATTAACAGAATAATACAAATTGTAATAAATATTTGTATATGGGGTAAATACTTGATAAGATGTTTAAGATGCCTTCAACAAACAAGGATGAGAAGCTAGTAAACTTGGGCTTACCAAGAGGGTTATTATTAGGGTTAAGGAGGAGGTAGAACTTTATTGCTTATGGACTGGGGAGAAGGGAAGAGGCCAATTCAGTCCACGTAAAGTCCCTTGTTTATAGTTGAGGGGAAAGGGGGTGGTAGGAGGAAGAGTCAGCCAACATGATATTGGGTTCAATACTTACTTCCGATTATTTCTAGTTCCTAAAACTTTAAGTTGAAGAATTGTATATCATATCTTTCCACGCCTGATGTCGATACCAAAACCACATCATACCTCAAACTTAATTCAGTAATTCACAGGCCTTTAAAACGAAAAAATAATTTTCTTATGGTTGTTTTTGTTGTTCGTTAGGGTCTTAGGGCGTAAAACCCCATAGTCATTAACGCCAATGTTTCGTATTTTATGTTCCTGGATATTCGGTTTTATCCCTTAGATATTTCCTGTTTTTTTTTTCAATCTTAAGATTCTAAACTATTTAAATTTAGGATAGTTAATTTAAACTTAAGGCTTTAATCTTGTTATTAGTTTACTTTTCTTTTAAAAAATAATAATAATTTTATTTTTATTTTTTTCAAAAGGCAATCCTTTCCGACCGGACCCACCCCACTAAGACCCCCAGGGAGCGACGGTCCTATATCACTTTTGAAATATTTGCTAAAAACGGGAAGATAAGTAAATAGTTTATATTTAAAATGTGCCTGAAATTGGAAAACGGCGTGAAATCATGTTAAATGTTACAATTTTCTAGTAACAAACCGCAATAGAGCTATAAGAATCATACAAACAAGTTTTATACTTACAGTTAAATGGGGCATATGAAGTATAATTGAATACACTTACCTGAAAAACAAAAAAAAATAGAAAAATTAAAATATGAATAAAAATAATATATCAATAAATATACTCGAAATGTTATCCAACTTGAATGCTAAACTACTTCGAGTCAAATTCACACTGAAATATTTGTACCTATAAAGAGCCTAAGAGATAAAAGACACTATGCAACTTTTTAAAAAAAATTTCCTAAAAAATAAACTTAGAGTCCACTGGACAAAGAACAGGAATGGGTGAGTCTCGGTAGAATGTTTTGAAAATTTTTTTTTTCTCCCTAGATTATAAATTTTAACATTGTAATATCAAACTTATTCCAGAAGTAGAAAAAAAATTCTCCTTATTGCATATAATTACAAAATCATTTATTATACTTATTAAAGATAAGCAAAATAAAAAAATCCTTTTTCTAACAATTTTTATGTTTTGAAATTATAAGACACACTAACTAGTAAGAAATCCAGGCAGAAAAAATTTGATGTTAATAATTTGAAATTTGTAATCAGCATTCCAATGCTAAATGAAACAAAAGCAATAATAACATTTCTCTAAAACGTTCGACAAATCTTTCTGGTTCCCATTTGACTCAACTACATTAGGGGCATTCATGATGTTGTTTTAAATGTAAAATGTTTTACCATGTTAAATGTTATAAGTATAGTATTGTGAGCAGTCTAATTTAATGTCATGTTAAATGCATAAGAGCTCCCAGCGGATTTTCTAAGCAACTTGTTTTATAACCTTTCCTTCTAAAACTTCATGTCATTGTTTACTTCTATGTTTTGATTCATTATTATTATTGTTATCCATTGCTTTAGTAGTTATAAAAACATCCAAAACAATACTAACACAATCAAAACAAAAAGAGCAAGTAACCTAATACAACAACAAATAAAACGGTGACGAGCTCAGTTGGTCTGTTGTGTGTCGTCATTCTCCATTTAACAGACCTAGTAACAGACTCTCAACCATGTTATATGTTATATAGTTTTAACATGGCTAAGGAAGCAATTATTTCTCCGTTTAACATGAGTTTTCCATTAAACACGCTTTAACATGTTAAACTAAAGATCATGAATACCCCAATTATGTCCCATGATTTCGACCAGATCTCGCTTCAAAACGAAGAAGTCAAAAAGAAAAGATTTATTATAATCAACATTTAAGGTAATATTCTCTCCTTTAATTTAGTATAAAATGAATAATACAAGTAATTCGAATAATACATTATTTTTAAGTTGTAAATAGGAAAGAAAAGATAATTTTTGAGGTCAAAAAGTTTTAATTTAAAATCTGTAGCCTAAAAAATTAAATTTTCAGAACTTCTAAAAAGTTTCCTCCTGAATCCCTTCCAGATCCTCATTTGACTGGACACCATAATCTAAGAGAGGAGGCTCCAAAACGACAACCCGGACGATAAAAATATGGAGTGGAAAATACTATAAATTTACTCCTGTATAATTTATTATAATGATGTGTAGATAGTAGACCATAGATTACTGATTGGAGAAGATGATCGGGGGGTGCGGTCAGCAAAGAAACAACATAAATAAACAAATATTTGTTTATTTAGTTGTTTCTTTGCTGACTGCACCCTCTGATCATCTTCTCCAATCAATAATTTATTATAGGTTGGTTTTTCTGAAAAATTGCGTGGTTTTCATCCTAAGAGAGAACATTGTTTTTTAAAAAAACATTTTTGAGCCTTTTTTTTCTAAATTTTAAGAAAACTTGAAGGTCAAGTGTGAAAAATTTAAAGCATAAAGACATTACCAGCATTGTAAAAAACTATTAATGAGCATATTTTCAAACCTGTTCGGGTAATACTTCCATAAGCTTCGACTATCAGTTTTTTTAAAAGAATGAAATAAATAAAATCAATCCTTATGCTCGGACATTTTCCCAACAAAACAATGTGGACAATTTTAGCAGCATTTGCCTAGCTAAATTAAATTAAACAATATTAATTATATACATATAATAAAAACAGAAGATGATAAAATAAATAAATTAAAATATATATAAAAGTTTGTTTACAGATACTCAGAAAAAAATTATTTACAAGGACACGGAAGATAATAATCAAAGAGATAGATATAATTGATAAAAGAAATTTAACAAAAAAGAATACCTTTTTAAACCCCCTCCCCCTCACAATTGGTATTTGCGATTGGATTTAACTATCTATAACCCAGGATATAGCAAAAATATTTAAATAAAAATATCAATTAATGCTAAATTGGTTAAAAATAGACGTAAAGTTCATTAAACTAACTAAAATGTTTTTTAGTCTAAAATCGATCTGCGAGAAGTCCCCTCTTCCCTCAATGACAACAATAACATTCAAAAAGCAGTAAAATGTAATTATATTTTATCCCTGGAGGATAATGGGAAAGGTGACTTCCCGTTCCTGAGTAACCTTCCTATTGAAACAGCAAGGTTTTTCTGATGCTAAAACTGAAACAATGCTTCACTGCTTCTATTAGGCGAAGGCTAAGCTCCAAGCTCTTTCAAGTTGTATGCGTCCTCACAACTTTATGAGTCATTTAACTTTATATAACTTATTGCTCTAAGGTCTTTATGTACTTTATTATTATTAGATGGGAAATTAAAAATTAATTGATATATTACACAGATAATATCACAATCCAAAAAAAATGTTTTATGATGATCAGCGAATGTCTCTCACTATATATAATTATGGTTTCAGATTGCAGCTTAGCACTATTCGTTGGAAAAATTAATTATATAACAAAAAACTAACATCTTCTTAAAATTTTTTTTTTTATTGTTTATTTATTGTAATTTACAACTGTACAAAATAATACAATAGGTAAATATGAAGTATGTTTCATATACACTTGAAAATCTTGGGAAGGAACCACCCATTGGTGGTACTTCAAACATTAATTTAAACTAGAAGGTCTCGTGGCCATCATCTTTTCAGACGCCTCGGAGGATTATCAGGGATTGTTAAGGATGAAAGATTAAGAATTAATGGGTTAGGATGGTTAAGGAGTTTGGAATGAAAAGACGCATATCTGTTTTGGGCCAATTCTGTAACGAATGGGAGGTTAAGGTCTTTGTGAATGAGTTTATTTGTGACGTAATAAGGAGCATCAAGGATTTTACGTAGGATTTTGGATTGTAACGATTGGATGCGGGAAGAATTTGATGGTTTGGTGGAGCCCCTCTTAAAAAGTTAAAACAAAAAAAAAATGAACTAATAAAAATAAGATTTGAAATTAAAATTAAATCTGTACTGCTACCATTTTTAAAGGGTCAGGAGTTCAGTACTTTGTAAGGAAGTACTGTTACTAGACCAACGGTTGTGCAAGGAGGTGATTTGGTCAGAATCACGCTCGACCACACTCCTCTCACAACTACAGTAACAGAATAAATAATTTTCTGTCACACCCGAATTCGAACCAGGGTCCTTGGAGTTAGCAGCACAGTGTCTTACTGCTGAGCTACGCCGTTCCTACCCTCCACCTCAAAAAATAGACTAAAATAAATAAAGTTACAAAAATTTAACTATAGGTATCATTAGATTAATGGTCCGCCATGTCATGCCAGATCTGCTTGTTCACCTATCGCCTAATTTTATTGAGATATTTTTTGATTTCACACGACATCAGGTTAATATCTATTAGTCTTGAATGTCCTAATCTAAGCAGGGTGAGGACGAGTTCTTCCTTTTGAAGATTTGATGAATACAGAAAAATGTATATATTTGAACTCAAATTAAGGAAAGTTAAATTTACTATCAAGTAGTTTATGACATTTATCTTCGTTGGAGTTGTAGTTTTTATGGTATTTGCTAATATAAATTAATTTCTAGTTTTCCGGACAAAATTTCATGTGCAAAATTTATATTCATATGCGAATATCATAAAAACTACTACCCCTACGACGATACGTTTCCTAAACTACTTTATAGTAAGTTAAATTGCCTTTATTTTGAATGCGAGCAGACAAACGTACGTCTTATGATTCCTCAGATATATTTTTTCAAATATCAAAAATTTTATCCAAACCACTACAAATTAACATTTTGTGAATTTATTTTGTCAAATATCATAAAAACTACAATTGCTTAGAAGATAAAAGTTATAAACTTATTTTTGTACCATTTAACTAGCTTTAATTTGAGTGCTAATAGACATCTGTATTTTGAATAGTTTTTGAGATATAAATTTCTCAAAATAAATTCTCAAAAACTTTGAGATAATTGTTATTCTAGGAGTTACCACCCAATCCAAACCGAAGTTGAAGGTCAAGTTTTATTCTATGGAACCATCTCTTGATAAAAGTCAACTCGATCAGGCCGGAATCAAACTGATTGTGTTGCAGTTTCGAGGTGGCTTAGGTGAAACCTGAACGCATTCTCCTACAAATGCCCCTAATGTTTTTTCTTAACTAATAATTAAAATTTCGCTGGAAAGTCGACGCCTCAATTCTTTTTCTAGAGACAAGTTTCCCCATTACCCTCCCTCCACTCCCCTCTACTTCCGCCTCCAGAGCCAGAATACCCAGGGGAATACCCAGGTATTCCCAAATAATTATTCCGGCTTCGTTAAACATGTTTAATTTTACTCAAAATCTTTAACTGATTTTTCAGTACATTCTTTATGAAATTTTAAAAAGCTGTTTCTCGGGAAATATTGAACGCAAATAGCTCTATTAGGGCTCATAGTTTAGAAAATTTACTCTACTTTAAATGATGTTCTGAGGTTACTCTACTCTTTATGAGATATAGAGCTCCGAATGAAAAGTTGATTTACTTAACATTTTTAAACAGCCGCCATTTGTTATTCCCCCAACCTATACTTGGCAGATTCATCAATATTGACAAGTAATTATAAATAGTTTTCATTAATACAATTTCAAGTAATCAAAAATTGGGATAAAATAACTGTCTTTTTTTCCCTTCTTGGGCTTTTGTACGATGATTATGAATTTGTTTTTCGTAGGTGAAATTTCGGCATAAACCAAATATCCTCCTAAAATCCAAAAAAAATTGTAATTTTTTATTTTCCTTTCATTTTTTGTTTTTTTTTTATATTTATATAATATTATTCATTTTTTCCCTTCTATCATTTACCTATATACCTAATCTACGAGGTTCTCTCTCAATATAATAAATAGTAAAAATTTTAAATATATAAAAAATATATACACATAAAAAATCCTATATGGTTATGCACCATTATATTTCATCAAAATCTAAAAATATACTCAATATATATGCATAAAAACAAATAAATAAATTTAAATAAAAAAACTAAAATTATTAAAACAAAATTTCCGACTCATTAGTAAGAACCCTCGGACACAAGTGTAATCTTTTTCGACCTCTCCCTGTAACCGTGCTCCATTTGTAAACCGTTGAATTTTTTTTTTTTAATTTGTTTTATTCTTTTTAGGGGGAAATATTTTATTTTGGCCCACAGGCTCTTAGGCACTTTTACAGTCCTACTCCAACCAGCTAGGTTTAGCTTAGGCTATTGTTTTACAATTTCCTAAATGTGTCAGATAATTAGTACTTAAATACTCGACAGCACTTATTAGTTACCAAAGAATGATTTTTTAAAAAAATTGTTTTATTTTTTAATATAAAAAAATCTATTTATAGGTTGAATAATACAACAGTGAATCAATTCCAAAATTGATGATATAATTCCTTTTTTCCTTACAAATCAGCGCACGTGTGCCAAGTGACAATATTCATAGCAAAATTAATTAACATTTCTAGCTATTTCTAGCACTAGTACAGTAGACCACTGAAGATAAAATGTTTATAGCAACTCATAAAAATAAATTTAGCCCTTGAGTGGCAAATGTTCCGGGTGGCGAAGGGTCAGTGACCGAGATCTAGCAGATATGTGGTAATTGCAACAGGGCAGCACGAACCTCCCCCAGCTCGCCAAAATATTGACCATACTGTTTGCCCTCTTTTCTCCCGATCACTCATTAACAACAGGTTATATTCCAACATCATTTATTAGTAATTATTAAAAAAAAAATTATTAGAACCAAATATTAATTGTCGTATTGGATAAAAGTGTTAATTACTATAAAGTTTTCACCAGTTTAAATTAATTTTACTAAAAATCTAGCATACATATATCCTTTTTCAATTCATCGCAGAAAAATAATGATTATTTTTGAGATCTGTAAATTGTTATTATGCATAAAAACCAACACATGTTCCGAATTTAACAGACAATAAAAATTTTATATGTTAGAAGTTATGTATGTTAAAGTTGTAAAAATGTACTTTACCTTTATTTTTTACCTGTTGATACTCTTTTTTTTTTTTTTTGGCTAAAATCGTTCAACTGAGTAGGAACTTCAAGATTGATTTCTCGGGACCACCGAGAAGTAAATATTGACTGAAACAAGTAGGAATCGAACCTACAACGATCTAAAACCAGGCAATACGAGACACTTGTTTCTAAGTGCTCAGCTATCTACTTTTTGTTTTCATTTTGTCGTTTTTTTTTAAAATTTTCCTACCGTATAAAACTAATACGACCAAAAAATAACATTAATGTAGCTTGTAAAAGGACTTTGCACCTTAACATGTAAATATCATTATATTTTATAGCCTTCTAGCAATCTAGAAGTATTAATCAGTAAAAACGTAAAGAATAATTTTATTTTTTATATTCATTACTTTTATATAGATTACTTTTTAATATTTATTTCTCACTTTTTATTTTTATTAATTCAATTTTAATGTATTTATTTTCTTGTATGGGTGTATTTATATCCTTGTATCAGTGCAAATATTTCTTAGGTTTTGTTATCCAATTCTAATCACATATTACCTAGGAGCGAGACTGATTTTTAGGCTTACGTCGCTGTCCCAGTTGCAGAGTGTAATATCTCCGAAAATGGTAATTTTCAGATATGCATGTAGTCCTAGCAATAAGGGTCAGATCTATGTAATAAATCACTAAATCAATGAAACAAATGTCATAAAATCTAAGTTAAAAAATTATTTCGAGATATTACAGTTCTGAACTGTGTAGATCTTATCATTGCTGAGATTACATCCATAACTCAAAATAACCATTTTTTGAAATGTAACGCTGTTGAACTGGGACAGCGATATAGTGTTATTATATTTAATATTTTTACAATTTATCTGGTAGATAAATTTTATCTTATATTTGTTTAAGGATGAAAAAAAAGTGTGGTGAGAGGGGGTTAAGAGAAAAAATATAATCAGTTATGAAGGATAATAATAAAAAAAAAATGAAGAATAATAAAAAACACACAAAGAAATAAGATATATAAAGGAAAAACTATAAAAGACAAAAGAAAAAAAACACATATGAATGCCATGTATTTCGGATTAATTATATTATACCTGTAAATTTGAAGTTTAAAAAATATATTTTACTAGTTGTAGGTATGGTGCGAATGTAACAAACCAATGCAATTGGGAAACACAACCTTTTTAATCAAATGTTTATCTCTCTCTTTCTTTATAAAAAAAAAAAAGTAATCTAAAGTATTTTATTAAATTAAAGAGTATATATGGTATTAAATAAATAGTTGAATGTACTAAAAAAATGAAGAATAGGTAAATTTACTAAAAATTCAAGAAAAAAATAAGATATATAAAGAAAAATAACAATAAAAGAACAAAGAAAAAAAAACATCTTAATGCCATACATTTTAGATTAATTATACTATGCCTATAAATTATTAGTAAGAAAAAAAAATTGTTTTACTAGTTGTAAGTATAATCTTATTATAGTAACCCAATGCAATTTAATAACGTGTTTCTATCTTTCTCTCTCTTCCTTTCTTTAAAAAAAAAAGGAATGCAGTATAAATAGGCAATTAATTCCTAGTGTATAATTATTCATCACTTATAATTAGTTTATGTATGAGCTATAAGAGACTCGATCGGAGAATAAAAAGCAACAGCAAATATCGATTGGAAGATACCTGAGCGGAGAAAGGGCGATGAAGATGCTTCGGCATAAAGGAGCAAACTGCCCCAGATGCGAGACAAATGGTTAGGATATCGTTTAAGAATTTATTTATGGAAGTGATACGTTGAATTTAAGAGGTAAGCCTCGTTTTAGTGAGCCTAGATAAGGGTCGTTGCTTTCGGGGGTCAACGATCTATGTATTCTCCTCCTAGCTACACATCTCAGCGCATCCAGTCACCAGCTCAAAAACTATATTTAGTCTGTCAAAAACTATAAAAAGACATCATCACAATAAAATCATTTCAATTTTTTTCCATCGTGGACAACCAGAGGTCAAATGGTCTTTGACCTTATGACCTTATGAGGGGGAAATAGAAGCCAACAGGCTACAATAAAATATGCAAAACATGCGATTTTTATATTATTATTACTATTATTACAATGAAACTTCAATTTAAGTCGGTTATATAGGAGTTAATTGATATTATACGGTAAAGATAATTTTGTTCGTTGTGTCAAAGATGTCCGTAATCAAGAGGTGAATATAAAATTGAAATAATAGAATTATGTACATATAGGTTAATTTGTGAACATTCAAAAGTCTGAAAAAATTAACAATACGATTTTTATTTAATTAAAGAAATCAAAGCACTTTCTAATGACATTTAATCTGAACCATCGTTTTGAAGAACATATATATCATTTTTTCCGACTTTGAAAAAGTTTTTAGAATGTTAAATACTGTTACTTAGCTCCTAAAAGTCTTAAGATATATAGACAAATTCTTACAATAAATGATTTAAATAATTATGTAAATGCATTAAAATAAAAAAAATCTCATTTTCCTTTTTTTTTATATTTTAAGAAATGCAATGTCAAAATAACCTATAGTTACGCTTTAATTTTAGATAAAAATTAATTTTTAATTAAGTAACTAAATAATATTTCCGTACCTGAAACACGGAATGCATAATTGTATACAAAATTTATTTTCACTAAAGCTCTAACATACACGGGAAAAAAACAGTATTATGAAGTAATAACTTTTACCAAAATAAATTACCCACAAATTTAATTCTGGAATCGTGAGTCTGCAGATTCTTGCAAATGACGTTTGTACGTTATATAGGAGTGAAAAGTGCTGACGTGGAACAAAATTGGTTTCCGAGCCCAGAGGGACTGGGTTCCGTAAAATATTTATTAAAATACTTTAAATTTATATTTTTTTGGCCGGGACTTTAATGAAATTTACATTAATGACTTTTTTTCCGTTGTAGAGGGGAGTCCGTTTAGAGAGGTTCAACTGAGTTTATAAAATACCGATGAAATAAAATAACTAAATTTGTTGAAACTTATTTTGAATTATTGAATACAGAACCACTGAACAGATAAACAGATACTTGTACTATCTAAAAAAAAAAAAAAAATTCCTATGCAAAAATGGAATAGATAGAGTGGGGTTACTTTTTAACAAGTGAGGTAATTTCGGGATAGTCAACTGAGGGACTCCAAGGGAGGAGGAAACTTATCGCACTATCAACAATCTTTACGAAACGTTAATTAAAAAATAAAAACATTTTTTATTAAGTTGTGTCACTATCAAAGAAATGCAGCGATATGTGCACTACAGGCCAATCCTTAATCATTTAATGAGTAGGGTTCCAAAGATTTATTATATAATATTATTCATGTTATTTTAGTTCTAGCTCATTCACAACTTCCGAGATTGCCTGATGAGAATAACCGTGCAGATAAAACAGTGCGACCAGTCAAATCGGTCAAAGTTCACGGATTATGGCTGATCAAGGTAGACTACAGACTGATAGATACATTGATGTTCTTTAATAGGGGTATTCATGATCTTCAGTCTAACATGTTAAAGCCTGTGTTAAATGGAAAAAAATTTCCTCCTTTTACCATGTTAATTCGATATAACATCTAACATGGTCAAGAGTCTGTTACTAGGTCTGTTAAATGGAGAATGACGTCACGCAACAGACCAGCTGAGCTGGTCGCCGTTTTATTTGTTGTTTGTTTGTTTCTTTGGTTGTTTAGTGGCGCCAAACTTCATTGGTCATCAACGCCATTTATATTTTATTTAATTTTGCTAATATTTGTTAAATTTTATTTATTTTTTAATTTGATTATTTTATTTTTATTTTTTCCCCTTCCGATCAAGTTATATTTTTGTCAGTAAATTTTGTGATTTCAAAAACTGAAACACCAATTCTATTGCCTTATCATCGTCTCCAAGGGTTTTTGAGATATCTTGGCTTAGTCCCAAGCTTTTGAGGTGTAGTGTAAAATATGGGCATCGCTGGAAAACATGGCTTATTGTTAAATTGTTATTGCAATACTGACAGTTCGGAGGTGTTTCTTTTGAAATAAGATAGGAGTGGGTGAGCCTCGTGTGACCTATTCTCAGCCTAGTCAGTACAACTTCCTCTCTACGGCATTTGCGACTGGAGGTACCCCAGGCCTCCACATCCTTTTTAATAATTTTTAATTTACTCATTGGGCTTTCGTTCCACAAAGATTGCCATTTATCTTATGTTTTATTTGCTGTGTTAGGTTACTTACTCGTAGTTTGTGTTCTGATTGTGGTAGTATTATTTTGGATTTTTTAAAAACAAATAAATCAATGGATGACAATAATAATGTAATGACAGTTGTCAATTAACTCATTTTGATTCCTTTCCTCTCAAGTTAGGAGATCAACAAGGCACTCAGTAGCCAAACTTTCATACAACTTCCATTTTAGGCATGTTGTAATAACTTACTTTAGTGAAAACTTAAAAGTGAACAATAGCATGAAGTTTTGGAAGGAAATGTTATAAAACAAGTTGCTTAAACAATCCACTAAGATCATAAATACCACCATACTGACGAGCCACACCACTAAGGATTATTTCAACTTCTCGAAAATACACACATGTGCTAATGTTGATATAAGGTGTTATCTCCCCTCCCTCTACATTATTTATCCCTCCTAGTTTTAGTTTTAATGCTGCTTTCATTTTTGTATTATTTATATTTGATATCATATTACATATTGTATGTATATATAAAGTTCGTAATAAGTATGTATAAGTTCACTCCATATCTATCACTAATTCATTAGCTCATTATTATTAATTCACTAATTGTAAATTCGTATCATTATTATTTACTTTATAAGTTCTTTTCATTATATATATATAATTACTTTAAATATATTTTTTCTTTTTTTTTTTCAATTTCTTGAGACTGGTAATTATTTATTAAATAAATCAAAATTGTATCCTTGTATAGTCTCAACACTTTTTATTTCATCAACAGTCCAACGTTTCGGCCATTTCGGCCATCCTCAAGGACAATCTTCAATACAAATTCTCACCTCACATCAAAATTTAAAAATTGTTTTGCAGACTATTCTACCCAGGTCATTAATTATAAGTCAAACACACCCTATTTTCTAAAATTCATAAATATTTAAATAATAATAATAATTATAATAATTAATAATAATAATTTAAATAAATATTTTCAATTTATCCATACTATCACTACTATATAAACCATTTTATATAGTAATCATAAATCATAAATCATAAATTTTCATTTTAGTAATTTAGTAAATTTTCATTCATCACAATCATAAATTTTTATTTTAGTATTTTGTATTTAGTTGTATTTTGTTATTTGAATTATTTTATTTAAAAAATTCATTGTACAGTTCTTCTACCTTATGAACCATAGCAGCCCCAACAGAGCCCTAATAATCAAAAGTGTAACTAACTCAAATTTAATTTATGTTTATTATTTCTGTATGTTATTTTGGTACCTACCGATACATGAATAAATAACATTGGGTTATTATTAGACACAATTACTGAAGTGGCTTCAAAAGCTCATGGGTTTCGCATTAATACACATAGTTGGCAACTTTTACAAGGTACGTTAATTCGAACTGTTATATAAATGATTAATGCCTAAATATTAAATAAAATTAATGAAAAAAGTATTTAAATTTTTCGATAGCCACCCGAGATTAAAGCAGTGGCCTTTCGATCACCTGCGCATCAGGGATCAGGATTGAGCTGCTAAATATTCAACAGCCCGGGCCGAGCCTTTTGTGAGCTCCTACATGAAGATAATATCTCATGCATTTCAGTCATGCCCAAGTTATTGATACCACCAGATTATAATACACTCTACAAGTTCATCGCAATTATTACTCACCTCGACTGCTAGAGGAATCTATTAATAAATAGAAGAAAAACTGATGTTTACAACTCGGAGGTGTTGAGTGAAATCACGTCTTCCAATTTGTAACTTTGTCTTTTATTATTTTCCCATCAACGCTTCGGGGCTATTCTCTCATCTTCGGAATCATAAAAAATGAAATTATCTTAACATATTTCATACACTAAAACTTTTTGTTAGTGAAATATTGCTTTCTCTTTTCTTTATTTTAAGTCCCATGGGTGTATAGAGTTTGATAAAAGGGAGAGTAGATAACAAGAATGGGTGGAATTGGAAGTGGATTATAAGAGGGGAATAAGGAAAGGGAAACAAAACGACTGAAAATTGGAAAATTGGATTGAGTCTGCAGTCTGAAGACAGGACTAAGGTTTCCTGATGTCAGTAGTCAGTAAGTTAGTAGTCCTTAGTCGAGTCTGAGTCGTTTGAGTGTCTGCCACCTTTGTGGGCGTCCTGTCGGTATTAATGTCTGAAAAAGTAGGAAGTGCAGTATTGGAGGCTATAAAGGTATTTGATCTATCTCTGAGAGAACTACATTATTCATCGTACATATATATATATATATATACGATTCCTTACAGAACATGCTAACACAAAGCAGTACTTGAAACGATTTAATATTATGACGACTGACAAGTATGATGAAGATGGACAAGTGCACAATTTTAGACAAATACTTTATGAACGTAAACTATATGACCGACAGAGAGTTCAGTTTTTACTAAATTTAAGACATACTTGCTAAAATTCATAAAAGAAATTGACTTTGACAGCTGACTTATTATAGAAGGGCAATCTAAAACCTCTTGTAGCGTTTGCAGATTTTTTTTTCCTTCTTCTTTTTATTATAAATTAATTATGTATTTTTTAAATTATATAAACAATGTAAAAATTTAACATACGTAGTAGGCGATTTTTATTTTTTAATGCTTAAATTATTCAACTAGATATCGTGAATGTTTTGAAACAAGTCGAGCTAAAGATCCTGAAAATTGATTGGATTTAGTCTGTCCGTCTATCCTTAATAACAATATTTTGAGCTAAAGACTTAACCGATTCATAGGTTTTATTGCTCATGGTACACATGAATTCCAAGAATTGAATATATAATAAATAATATACATAGATATAACGATTTGAGCTGAAATATAAAAAAAAATCCAACACTAAATATGTTTAGTCAGTCCGTTTCTGAATATAAAATTTAGTAAGTTTCTTTCAATAAAATTTACAAAAACAGAAGCTATACTTTTTTTTTTCAAATAATGTTTTTTCAACTAAAATAGAAAAAAAAATTCATTTATTTTTTTTTTTTTGTTCACAGGCCATCAAGAAGAGGATTTATCGGAACCTACAATTTTTTTATGTAATTTACTGTTTTCTATCACTGCAATAGATTACACATTTTGTTATATGGAGTATTATTATAAGTGAAATATGTACTGAAAATAAAAAAAGATTAAAAAACATTTTCCTTAAACATAAAAGAGATTTTAATCATCAACTATAATAATATAAACAACTTTACTCTCAAATTAATTTTATGATGGTATTTTTAATATAAATATTATTTATTATAAATTAAGCTATGAAGTAATAGTATATTTAATTTGTACATTATTTTCCTCATTAATTCCTCTTTGCTGGAATAATTAATATACGTAATATTACCATTGTCGAATAAGTAATTTTTTTATTTGTTTTCTTCATTGTTTATTGTTTCTTCCATATGTTATATATTTTATAATATAGAGTATTATTATAAGTGAAATATTAACTAAAGAAAAATAAAAGATTAATACAAAATAAGCCCTAAAAATAATTAAGATTTTAATCTTAATTGAATTTACTCAACAAAATGTACTTTCAAATTTTTTATGCAATAAATATAATATCTATTTAATTAAGTTATGAAGTGAATGAAAATGATATATTTTTTTTTGTATTCTTTTAATATGGAATGGAAATTATTAAAATTTATAGGACAGGTAAGTTGCATCCTACCTTCCTAATCTATCATCCAAAGATAACGAGGGTCAGACCTGGAAGGAGATATCCTGATAACATAAAAATAACATGTTTGTATCTCCAAGAGTTCCTTGACTCGACCCATCAATATAGCGCATGAGAGATCGTCTCTTCAATCTAGCATGAGGAATACCGTTGGCATTAAGAGTCAATAAATAGATAATTTTCACAAATAAACAATGTGTGTGTATTCATTTACGGGATATAATTATATAGCGTATTCGTTTGTTATAAAAAAAAAAATGAATTAGTCTTTGATAGGAAAGAGGACGAGAATATTCCCGAAACACACAAGGTCAATAAACCAAACAACGAATCCACATTTCAGGATACGAACTTAAACGTGTGATGTAATAATTCAAATTTTATTTAAAATACTGAAAGGTATTATAAATAAAATTTGATAATCAATTAACAAATTTTATTTAAAATACTGAAAGGTATTATAAATAAAATTTGATAATCAATTAACAAATTTTATTTAAAATACTGATTCATTATTAAGTTTGAAGTATAAATTAAAAGATTAATTGATGATAAAAACCTTGAGATCATTAACCTGCTTAAAGTGTGTTCGCGTAGTTCAGTATTGTGAAGGGGGTACTAATACAAGTCAACATGTTTGTCCTCTGTAAATACGGACAACTGCGTACATATATCGAGGGTGTACTAACACCTGCGTATACAAATATTCGAATATATGTAGTCTAACGTTTTTATTGTTTTATTATTAATTACAGTAAATAATAAACGTTTTAAGTGTGGCTAAGTCCCAATGATAAACCTAACTCAAATTTGAACATATTAACACGAATTCATTTTATTTTAAACTCAAGTCTGATTCGATGTTTTCCTCCAATATAATCACAAATATCTATCCTTAAGGAATGAGGCAGAAGATATAAGAAGCTCTTTCTCATCAATAGTTCCTTATATATATAAATATTAAAGAAATAATAAATTATGTCTGTACTGCTACAACCCATGACAGTTGCTAGACTAACAGTTCTGCCAGAAAGTGTTTTGGTCAGAATCACACTCGACCGCCAGATTCTTAATCAATTATCGGTACCCTATTCATGAGACTCATGCTCATTTTCAAGTTGTATAATCTAAAAATAATTAATACATCAACATTAATCCTTAATTAATATTAATAATTAATCATATTACTTAATAACACTTCTTTTTAATGTAAAAATGCTGATTTTAATAATTCAACATTTTCTTCTGTCATAGCTATTATTTTCATATAGAATTGTAAATATCGATAAATAAATTAAAATTAAAAAAAAAATTAAATATAGAAACATTAATTTTACCGTCTACTAACTCCGAGAACACCCGGGTTCGAATACGGCTGGGCAGAAAATTGTTTTCCATTACACTGTTGTAGCCGTGAGTCAATCCTCTGGGTTCTGGAGCCCTTCTGGGGCCCACTCAGCCTCATGAAGTGGTTACCCTTAATTGGGTTAAAATCTGGCGGTTGAGCATGATTCTGACCAAATCACCTCCTTGCACAACCATTGGTCTAGTAACAGTACCTCCTTACAAAGTACTGCACCCATAACCCTTCATGGGTTGCAGACAGGGTTTGTCGGTTTTTTTTTGGAGAAAATTATGAAATTCGAAAACCGGTTTTTTAGTAGAAAATATCGGTTTTCAATGTATGAATAACACTTCGGTTGCAAGTGAAAGGGTATTTTCTATTTCGGGGAATTTTGTGAATAAACTAAGGACACGGCTAAATAGCAAATCGATAGACGTCCTCGGTTTTCTGAAATCATATTTCATTAAACAAAAAAATTAATAGAATATTTAAATTTGTATTAAAATTGTCCGGAATAGAAAATACTCGGTCCTTTGCTTAATTCTCTTTAAAACTAAAATTGATTTTAATAAGTGTGTACGCATGCATAAACTTTATTTACTCTGGTCTTTCGGCTTTGATTATAATTTACATTATATAATACACAGTTATATATTAAAAAATTGTTTTTAATAAGTATCCATCTGTATCTAATAACATTGTTTTTTAAAAAAATAATATGGTTATTATAACAATATGAAAATATATTGTTTTTATTTATTCGAACCCTTGCTGAATAACACGTCTCACTATTATAAAAATATTTACATCCTTCTATGTGAAAATTATGCATAAACAACAATCCTGGTCAACTATTATTTCTTTGTTCTACTAAATTGCATAAAAAAATTTTACTATCAATAAAATTGAACAGTAAACAATTTCAGTCAAAAACTGCTTTTAATCACTCTAAATTTTTTTGTTCAAATTACAGAATATTCGAGCAAAAATTTTTTTAATAAAAATTCGAAACCGGTTAAAACCGGTTTTCTGGAAAAATTACTATTCGAAAACCGGTTTTCTAAAATGTCGGTTTTTGTATAAACCCTAGTTGCAGAGGATTTTATTTTACCTTAAATAAATTAAAAACGTTTTAATGCCGGAGTTGTTTTAAAAGACTGTCCCCTATTTTAAATTTGTCTATTCTACTATTTGTCTATTCATTTTTTCAATTATATATTGTTCTGCATTCATTATTCATTCTTCCTTATGATAATTTTTTTTTTAAATATTTATTTATTGCTATTTACAACTGTACATTATAATACATTTAGTAAATCTGAACTAAGTTAAGTTAGAGTGTTACAGACGTGTAGAGAAACTACCCATTGGTAGCACTGTAATGATATTTTACAATTAAATGGTCTCGTGGCCATCTTCTTTTCAGTCGCCTCGGAGGATTGTCAGGAATGGAAGAGGATGCAAGATTAGAAACATTATGATAAATTAACAATGAAATTTTGTTAATTATTATTTTGATTTTACTTTTTATATTAATATTTTTTTTAATTTAATTGAAAACATTATGTATAACTCATTTGCTAGTGTCAGAGTAACCACATCCCGATAGCCGATAGTTATGAGTATAATAAATAATCGCTTTAGTACCGAGAAATACAACTTGGAATTTTTTATGGTGCCCTGCATAATCGATATGTTCGAGACGGCAGGTACCATAGAAATCGATAGGAACCTGTTAGTCAGGGAGCATATGAATTTTTAAAAGTATAATTGATGATATTTTTCAACAGTAAGTTGCACATCTTGTTCACGTTTGGAACAAGCAAAATTCGCAGAAGTGAAAGGAGGCAAACTCTTGCCTCACCCTTCCTACAGCCTTGGCGCCTCACCATCTGACTACGGTCGAGCCAATCACTGCAACATTTTTTGAAAGGACGTTGATGAGGATGTTAAATAGCTGTGTGAGGAAGTTTTCGCTCCGAAGCCAAATGACTAACTAAATTGTTATTACACTAGCATGGTTACAAATTGAACCCGGGATACATCGAGATTTCTGGACAATATAAAAAATATTCAATATTTCAGTAACGTTTCGGCTCTTTACCTTTGGGTATATTCAAACTTTCTTTCTTCAACACCTACAGTCACTTCATTAAAATTATTTGGTTTAATAGATACTACTCAAGATAAGTATTGGACTTAGACTTAGTAAGAGATGAGACTTAAGGGAATAATGAATTGTGTTATTAGATTCTTCACCGGGATCCCTAGACGCTCTCACGTAGTAAACTCCAGTTGGTACACCAAATTAAATCCTCATCTTCATCCTCTTTTCCGTTGGAAATACTTCCTTAGGGTGTATTTCTTTCGAACATTTAAAACTAAACAACCATCCTATATACTCCATTTGTTCACCCCGTGTTCCTCTGTCCACTCCTTAAATACGATATACCAATCCACAAAATTGTTTATTCCTTATTTTAGAACGGAATTCTTTCCTTTAAAAAAATCCTTTTTCGTGCTATCTCGTTCTGGAAATCTCTACCCACATCCAGCCATAAAGCCTCTTCATTAACACTATTTAAATATAAATTATTTTTCCTACTTCTCAACTATCAAACTAACTCAAATAATGTAACAATAAAACAGGACGTATGACATTTATATTTTATTTATTCATTTATATCCATTTAGAATTATCAACTATTTTATTGTTTATTTTATGTTTTGAGTATTATAAATAAAAGCACAAAACTCCAGCACTTTTGTTTATATTTTTATATTACTATTTTTATTGTATTATTAAGTAATTAAACCATTTTATGCCAGATAATTGGCATTAAAATGTTCATTGTAATTATTCTAAGGAGGCTAAATGTCCCAAAATAAAATTACTTTTCATTAATTCATATTAATTATCAGTGTAGGCGAGTATTATTTTTTTTCTAGGTGTTTACATCTTAGATTAGTTTCATTGTGAATTATATTGAGTATGGTAAATCATGGATAAAAGAAAGAACAAAATTGACGATTCTCAAGCCTCTATGGAGATCAAAAATAAGATGAAAAACGCCCCCCTCCAAAAAAAAAATAAAACAAAACCACTTATAACTAATAATTCCTGGTATAGTATTTATGAAATCAAATAATTTTAGGAACATGACCGGAGTATAGTAAAAGATAAAAGTTTAAAAATGGCAAGAGCAATGTGCAGAAACATTACTAAAATTTTGGAAATATACATACAGGGTTTCCCATAAATAGGGAGCAGATAGAATATCTAAAGAGAAACCTAACAGTCTACATGACCCATAGTCCTGATCTGAACGGTATGGAATAAACATCAAATTTTGTGGTTTTAGCTATTATACGTGGTTTTGATCAGGAAAACTCGAATAAATCTACTTTATTACTAAATCTACTGCTCTCTTATTTCAGAGGTATTAAATTAAAGTTTAGAAAATTTCCTGTTAATGTAATGCGTTGGATTTGAGGAATGAGCATTCCATAACGCTAAATCATTGGACAATTAAGGATGCCAAGAAAAAAAAATCCAAGACAATTTTTAATTAAATATGATTCTGTTTTTAATTTTTGCTTCCTCAAATCCTTTATTTTTTTTAGATCACGCATATTTATAGGCTAGCCAGTGAAGAATAGAAATTGCTTCAAATATCCAAAATTATTTAGAAATATTAAACTTTAATTTTTAGCATAACGTTATAGACCGCTTACTTTTTTTAAAGTAGATTTATTTGTATTTTTTGTGAAAAGTGAGATTTGAGAAAAATTTGTGAGAATCGGACTATGGGTCAAATGGACTTTTTAGTTCCTTATAATATCTGCTCCTATAAGATGGCCACTCATTTACTGGAAACTATGAATGTATAAATATTTTTTTATTCTGATATAGTTTTATTTTGTAAACACTGTATCAATGTGTTAAATGTAAGGAGATTTTATATTCAATCATTTTGATGGTTAATAATTTAAAATAAATTCCAATAAAAACAACGACGTCCAACGATCATATAGTAGTTCCTAATATATATCCATATACCAGACTTCTAAAGGAGTTCGTTCAACTCTAATACCTTACCGAAATACGACAGAGGCAAACCATGACGTTTTCAGGACCAGGAAGAGGATGCGGTATGTAGAAACACATCTGCTATGAGTGGAATCTATAAAAGTACAAGCAGATGCAGCCGGGTATGTCCAATTCTATAAACACGAGATGTGAGGAGCTGTGTTTACTGTTTGGTCATTAGCTTGTGACTATCTCCACGTCACACAGGACATAGGTTCTCAGCCTAAGTAGGTAAGTAAGTAAAGTACTCTGTAATAAACAAATAAATATAAATAAAAAACAAAAAATGACCAATTGAGTCCAATATTATGCAACTTGAATCCGAAATTCAAAAATAGACAACAAGAAACTCTCAAAACGCTGATTTCAAATTTTAGCTACTTCTTCAATCTTTTTTTTTTTTTTTTT
>NW_027110542.1:120044-158166 GCF_000696795.3 Halyomorpha halys
TACGAGTTTACAGTAATAGTTAACTTCTTCAATCCGGCTGAATTTAACTAATTTTTTATCAAAGTTTTATCACTAAGTTAACTTAGTACAAGTATTCAAAAACAAAAATTGTAAACAATTATCATATTGCACAAGAATCATTAAGATCCATTCAGAATTAAATATAGGCACCGTAGAAGAACACGTACACATAATTGTCTCATAATTTGTATAAATCTTGTCCTATTCCATTAAACCCTTTACTTAGGTGTGAATGTGTTTTTATTTTATTGATACATAAATTTTCTTTGTCTAGAACATAAATACTTGTTTTATTATTTGATCAGTTTTATTTGATTATATTTTTTACTTATATCCATATTTTTATTTATACAATCCATAATAGTATTTTTGTTTTTTTTATTATTATTAATTTTAATTTAATTTTTTTTCTTTTAATGACTACTATTGTTATCATTTATATTTTTTTTTACTTTTTCCCTTTTTCTCTTGTTCTATTTCTGTAGATATTGTATGAATTAATATTTGATACTAAAATTAAATATTATAATAAAAAAAATTCCTTCAATAAATGAAATAGGAAATTATATAAAAACAACAAGTTCTTTGCCCGTTGATCATCATATTTAGGGTGACCATATGTTTGAAATATGACAAAACCTTTTTCGCCAAAATCGACTCATCGAAAGTGCCACTTTACTGAATATATATTTCGCATTTTCTAGATTTTCTCCAAAACAACTCTAACGATTTTTAATTAACTTGGTGGAACAATGAGAAATGAAATAATATTTAATACCAGACTGGTCTTATCCTCATTGTAATACTCTAATAGAGTCTAAATACCGAATTTATAAAAGATTTTCCTTTATAATATCTTAATATTTGTTGATTTGAAAAAATAATCAGTTTCTCATTTTTAGCAAAAATAAGCAATAGGTAAATACGAAGTATTAAAAAAATTATGAATAAATAAAAAAGATAAACATATAAAGCGGATTTAAAAGGGACAAGTCGATAACACCCCTTAACTTTTCATTCCCTCTTTTGTCAAACTGTTGAATTCTAGATTTATTTATATTTTTTATTTCCACCTCGAGAAACCCTAAAATACGAATTTTCATACAAACAGAAAAACTTTTAAGTTAATAATTTTCGTTTTTTATGTATATTTATTTATTTGTAAATAAAAAAAGAAAAAACTGCAAGAACTTCTACTCGGGCCCACCAATCTACACAATACTTGGAAACGTAAGTATCGATGATGCCGAAAACATAGTACGACATAAGATACATAAGTAATAAGTATTTAGTAGCAAAGAAAAAAAAATGTACAAGATTGAACCCGAAGAAAGGTAATAATTATAGTACTTACTAATGTTTATAAAACAAAAACTGTCATAATAAAAAATAATCATTGCTTTTAGCCACTAAAAAGAAAAATATTACTGACTGAGTATCATTTCGTACATCTAGCACTAAAAGATGCCACATTTTGACTTTGATGGTTGAGTTGAACATCTGCTGCCCAGATCCTGTTACTTGAATACCGGATCCTTCGAATTAAAATTAAAGATGTTGGTTGTTAAATAATTTTTCGGGGCTTTTGTGAATTTCAAGAGGACAGAACCAGGTCATTTCCTTACACCTTGCAACCACCTGCGATTAAACCGTTCAACTCTAGTCAACAACATTAATAAAAAAGAAAAAAAGACAGGCAGAAGATTTTAATAAGCTTTCTCTAACATCTGTAAACATTTTCAGGAATAAGAAAAAAAAATTTGACAAAATTAATACATTGTTAGTTCCTACGGATAAAAGTCTTCTTTAAGGACTTTGGACCAATTAATTGCTATTTTCATTCCTAACATCAGTCGAATCATTAAATTTCGAAGTAAAAACCTTTTTAAAAGGTGTTCGCCGTTTAATTGTTCTTTTTGCATGATAAATTGAAGATCAAATATCTGTTATGTATAATCCAAATGTCAAAAATCCACTACATGGCAAATAGCAAATTGTGTTCTAATAAACGATTTTATGAATTGACTATGAGTTATTCAGGCAAAATGTACTTTTGCAATCCCAGAAGAAAGGTATGAAAAATTCTAATCATTATTTAATATAATTCAATAATAATCTTTATTATTTACTGCATCACACTTAGAATATATCAAATTTTGTCATCATAAATTTATTTAAACGATGTACCCAAAATGTAGCCATTAATTAAAATACCCTTTCTACTTTTTCAGCTTTTCAACAATCTATCAATCTAATTTTCCTCGAATTTTGAACATAATTTTCATTATGTTTTCGAGTCCTAAATTGCAAATATTTATTTCTAATTATTATTAAAAAAATTATTCTTAAATGGTAAATGTGAATTATAAATCAATCTACCTTTTATCAGAAAGGAACATGATGTCTCAGAATGAATAAAAAATTTATTATTTAAAATTCATTTAGTTAAGTGATATCTCATAAAATTTAGCAATAAAATATCGTATTGCAGAGATGAACCAGAACCTAAGCGGGAAACAGAAGATGTTTAATCTAGATACGTGAGTATTTTTCCCTTCTTCACTCCTGCATTACTTTTTCTTGCTTCCTTATAATATAATTCCTTATATATATTTTAATTTTTAACAGCCTATAAAACTTTAATTAGGTAAACAATAATACTCAAACAAAAATTTTCCGGCCCCCGGTTTTTCAACCCCTTCCCCAAGTGGTCCAGAAAAAGAGTATTAATAGGGATAATTCTGGGGGGGGGAGACCGTCAAGTTCTACTAGTGTTATTATGAATACTTTGGAAAGTATTATTAAATTAAATGGAAATATAATTTTTAAGTAATTTTTTTTTTAAATTGTTTTATAAAAGAATAAATTCTTGTTACAATGTTTTGGTCAGCATCGTTTTCATAATACATGTTTTTTTTCTCACTCTTTTTTGGATTATCCCGCTCTGCAAGGCAGCAATATAACTGTGAAGTACATAGGCCAAATACATTTTCAAAATTATAAAAATTCGAACGATATTTATCTTATAAAGGCATAAAATATATATATTTTTTAATCCTAATATAAATAGATGATCAATAGATTCACCGTAAGCTATATAGGAAATGAGGATTAAAATTAAAAGGAGTTGAATCGAGCATTCGTTATTGTGATCATAATCACAAAGAGATTAGTAAAATGGAATCCATCTCGGCCAACCCGCCCCGCTAAACCCCTATTTCGCGACGGGCTTATATCACCTTAGAATCATTTATTTTAAACTTGAAAGAGGAGACGAATTAGTTGAAGCCAGCAACATTTAAAAAGTCGCTGAAATTGGAAAACGCCGTATCATATGTATTATGAAAATATAATATGCAAATATGGGAAGAGGAGACTCAGGTTAGTTAAATAGAGCAACATTGAAAAGGGGCTAAAATTCGAAAACGAGTTAAAGTTTTCACTCTATATACCATTATTTAATATTCAAACACACAGATTTTTTTTTCAAACCTCTTTATTTTTTATATGGTTACAGAACACATAATAATAAATGCAATACATTATAAATATACAATTTACATTCATTTAGTTATTTAAACACACAGAATATTCCCATCATGTATAAATATTCAACATGTCACGCCTAAAATGAAAGAAGGGAAAATTTTTAGAGAGGGATTAATTTTTTTTTATATGTAATGAATGAGGCATAGTGTCTCTTAATGTCGCCAAGTAAATAAATTAGTGTCCGCAGCAGAGGGGTTCCGTAATAGAGCGGTTCAAATCCATAAAATTTTTCATTTTGTTGGCCGGGACCTAGAAAGCTGTCCATCAAGAGGGGATTCCGTTATAGAAGGGTGTCCGTTAGTAGGCGTTTTACTGCATATGAATTTAATTTAACTAATGCCTAAGAACATTATAAACAAACTAAATTAAATTGGAGTTCTATCAATGGGTAGATTGTCCACATATTTGTATCATGTCATTATATCACCTACAGCAAATTTACTTGTTGTATATATTTTTATACAGTTGTAAATAACAATAAATAAATTAATAAAAATCATTTATACAAAAATATTGCTAAGTAAGAACGCTTTGACAAGAATAAGATGTGAAGATGGGAGCGTGAGGTTGGCGAAGCCCGGGTCGATGACCTTGCCAGTGAAAGTCTCCCCCAGCCTACACAGGCACCCGTTAGGTCGCTTCCTATCAGCTGCTACTATAGTCAGCTGATCGATACCTCTTCTTATATAGGCTATTCTGCCCAACTGTCCTCATATATCTGTATAATTATATATCTGTATCTTTGTATGCCGCCACCGATACAAGTACATACTGTGACCTGGAGTACACACCACCACGATACGTATTGTGAGCAAAGACATCGCTCATTGAGTTGTAACATGTTGTCATATTACACTAGAAGATATATAAAACCTATAAATAGGAGTGAATAAGTCGTTTATCTCGACCTGGTGTCAATGACCTTTCGAAGTCAATAATGTATCAATACTGAAATAACCGTTCGAAATCAAAAGTTCATCATAGACATTTCGAATGCTTATTAATTACACAGGTCAGAAAACAATAATTTTTTTTATTATTATACTATACAAATTTTACTTTGTAACGATAATTAAAATCTTAATATTTATGATAAGGTTGCTTTTAAAGCAATTTTTTTAGATTAATTAATAGTTTTTATTGAAGATTAATAATACAAGACACCACAATTAAATTAAATAAGTATTACCCTATTAAATATTCATCCATCACGTCTATACAGGCTAATGAAAAAAGAAGAAGAAACGTGTAAATGATAATAATATTTTTTTTTAAAAAAGTAAAAATTACTAACATAATATCTATAAATCGATTTCTTACTTCACAGGGGTGCTATGTACATTTCCACAAACTTACCAAAAAATACAATTGAAGTTTCTTTCAGGAAAATTACAACTTTTCAATTAGTTTTTGACGAAACAGAATTAGAATTTATATCTATATCTGTTCAGTGAAAAAACTAATAAGGGAACCTTTAATTGTATTTTTCGTTAAACTAGTGGAAATGTACCATTCTGAAGCGAGCCATAGAAATAAAAATACAATCAATATAATAAAAACTGATTAATTAATAAAACAATTTATTAACAAAATCAAGAAAATTAAATTTTATTAAAACTAAAATAAATACATCTGACACACATTCGCACCTATATACAATATTTATACCCAGTCATGGTAACTCCAATACAACACAATATATACAACAAATAAAAGCTATGCCGGCCTCAAGTGGAAAACAGAGCAGGACATCTAACTAAGAGATCCCAGCGCTTCGCTCCCTGATGTGGCTCACTGGTATTGAAAGCTAGTAGAGACTGAAAACTATGCTACTGAAAAACCATTGTTTCTTGAATTCGGTAAAATTTTATATAAATCGTGGCTAAAAATATTTTTTAAGATAAAGCTCTTATTTTATAAAATGTCGTCAAAAAATTATGTGTCATGAATGATGAAAAAATGATTTAAATTACAACTTAAGAAACTATCCTAGCCCGAAACAATTTTCCAAAGAAAAGGGAATTTTTGTCTCATGACAAAAAATTCGAAGAGGAAATTCGTTATCAATATCCAAAAAACATAGTCGAGCAATTTTTAGAACTTGTCTGAAACTTATGAAATCTCTAGCAAGTCCCCGTTGACTTAGCTACATAACTTTGCACCCCACTTGAAAAAAGTTAATTTAGGCGTGCAAAGTCCTATTGTCATTGATAAAATATATCAGATGTTGAGAATACTACTAAAAATATTTTCTAGGCTTCAGATACATCTGGTTCCAATTTTTGAATAATTTAAAAATTTATACCCAATAGGTGAAGAATATTCTCTATAAACAAAATGGGGGTTCCATATCCATACCACCCCATACACTTTTAAGTATTTTGCTGGATCATTCCGGAATAAAATTCATAATCACTATGATATACAACTGGAATTTTTATTTTATCTTGACTTTGAACCAGGTTAATCGTTTACTACACTTATACAGTTATGTTTTCAACTTTACAATTAAACTATGTGGACAATTAATCCAAATCAAGCATGGGAACTATCAAAAAGACAGGACAGATATTAATCAAGCTGAGAGAAAAGTCCAAGCTACGGGCAAATGATTAACTGCAGACCTTAAACTGAGAGCGTTGAACTTGGGTCGCCTCCCATCTCATATATCTACCTAGCCTATCTGACTCACTCGTATTAATCACACAAGAAAACAATGGCAGGCGTTCCCGATTCTAGTAGAAGAGGCATTGATACAAATCATAATAGTTATTTATTTATTGCCTAAATTTTGGTACATCACAAAACATATGTATATGTATATATACATATATTGCTCCACCACCTCCTATAATCTTCGATACAGTTATAAAGTCCATTGTTTTCAGTGAAGATAAGTCAGAAATGAGAAAGTTTATCTGCATTGATTCGGGTTAAGACAATGTCTACTTCAATTTGAAATACGTCATTAAATCAAATCATAAAAAAAAACTTTCTTTACTCTGCGTCGTAAACCTCTATTCTTCAGCTTTCAGTACCTGTTTTTACTATTTATACAACTAAAGCCTGCTGAACAGATTCGTTACTTAGGACTCCAGCTTGACAACAGACTTAATTGGAATCCCTATTCAAGACTGAAACGACAAGAAACTGCTCGTAGATTCCGATTATTACAACACCTACTTGACAAACACTATAAACTTATCATTTACAACAAAAAAACTCTTAAACACAATGATAATCAGACCATTTAGGAGATAGGGCATTGAGCTTTGGGACCCCAATAAACCATCCAATTCCTCCCGTATCCAATCCTTACAATATAAAATCCTTCGTAAAATACTTGATGCTCCATTTTACGTCACTAATAAACTTATCCGTAAAGACCTCAACATCTCATTCATTGCAGAATTGGCCCCTTTCATTTCAAAATCCCTAGCCACCCAAACCCATTAGTCTTAAATCTCATCCTTAATAATCCTTCCAGGCGTTTGAAAAAAATATGACTACCAGATCTTCTAATTTAAAGCAATGACTAAAGCACCGCCAGAATGTGATTTCTTCCCAAGATTATCATGTGTTCTGAAACATTTTTATTTTATTTTATTTATTTTTTTTATTGGAGTTTTATCAATGGGTAGATTCTCCACATGTTTGTATCATATCATTATATCACTTAAAGCAAATTTACTTGATGTATATGTGTGTATACAGTTGTGAATAACAATAAATAGATTAAAAAATTTAAACATTTTTGTCCAGTTGTAATTTTTAATAATTTATTTATTTATTATTTTATTTTATTTAAGTATGAATGTGATAATTAATCACTATTACCTCTTGCCCACAATGACGTGGCAGATTGTAATATCTATCAATAAAAAAAAGTATTTTAAATTTTAAAAAAAAATTAATAAATAAAAAAAATTATAATAAAATATAAGCATGATCTGGTGGGTGTATTCTTGTTAGTTCTTCACTAAACACTAAAGTCGACATAATTGTGTAAACATAAAAGTGTAAAACATCAAAACCATCAGATAAACAGATCTGCTACGAGTTAGGAAGACTATTTAGAAATCAAAACTGACCAACAAGTTTTTATTTCTAAATTTTCTTCCAGGCCAAGGCGCAATTATTAGAAAATTAATTACTAATAATTAGCAACTTAGTAAGAGTAGAATTTTCCTATAGATCTGTAATAATAGGTCTCTTCATCAAGTTAACAACCACAACATACTAAAATTATTGTTCATGATTATTTCTGAACCTAATTCAATCACACTGAAAGGAGATAGTTGATCGTATGGAGTATATTGTAGGGAGACAGTCCGGGTGGCAGTAAATAAAGATATAAAATGGCAAACAAACTATTTAATGTTTGGCCCCACTTTGCAGGACTATATGAAAACGAGATACAAACAATGTAAGACAAGAAAATAGAATAAAAATACATAAAGATTAGAAAAATTGTACAAAAATATTTGAAAACAAAGAAAAAAAAAAAGTTAAGAAAATATAAATTTAAATAAATAGGGAATTAATTAATATTATGTACAGCCATGTGTGATAGATTATGATATCTACAATTTTATTATAATTGTTTATTTATATTTATATTTTCATCACTTTTTTTTTATTTGTTTTCAAATATTTTTTTTACTCTCTTTGTATATTTATCTTAATTTTTTGTCACATCTTACATAGTTTGTACCTTGTTTTCATTTAGCCCTGACGAAGCCCTGTAAAGTGGGTCCAAACGTTGGATAGCATTTAATAGTTTGTTTACAATGCTGTACCTTCATTGACCGGACATCAGACTATCCTCCCACAATTTAATTCTGTCATGATAACTGGGCGCTAAATCCGATGATAATTTTTCAAATTCATTGTCAACTGTTTATGTTGGTGTTGCGTTCAACATATTGTAATAATTAATGGAGTGTATTTGTTATGGTTGTAAGAATTTTATATTAGCGTGTTTTTATTTATGCTATAAAGGTATAAATAATTCCATTATTGTGTACATACGCCGGCTCAGGTGCTATTATATCTCTGACCAATCGTAATGTTCTGATCCTCAAGTTTTTATTTAAACATTTTTATTTTATATCGCTAATGACACAATCAATATTTTTATTTTTAGAAGAATTTTAGTTTTATATTAGTTAGAAGAATTGTTATTCCTTTTTCATTTAATGTATACGCATATATTTTTTCTTTATTTATTCAAGGTTTTTATTTTATTATGTCAAAGTATTTAAAATATATTATTACAAAATTCGACTCTACATTTCATTTATTTTAATCACCATGCAGTTGGGCTTGGATAGGTTCCTTTAGAACCCCTACCCGCCGTTATAGTTAGGTTTACTATAACCGTGTAAAAAGGCTAGTGAGTGACACACTATCTCACTTTCTTGATAGTATAACGACAAAAAATTAGCGTTATAGAATAAATCACATACAAACTACCTTCTTTAACCATTTTATTAATCTGCTGTTAAAAAGAGTATAAACATTTTTTAGTAGCATAATTAAAAATGTAAATAAAGATATTTTATAATAGATTTCTAAGTTGAGCGAAAGTACCAAAAAAAATAAAGGAGATTCTGCTGCAGGAAAGATGTAGAAGAAGAAAAAGGAAATAAGAAACCAACGAGCCAGACAAAGCAATTAGTTTGATCATATGGTCCTTATGAGGACCCTTAAAAGTACTAATGGCTCATATTATCAAATAACAGGTTTATGATCTAACTAATTTTGAAAACTCATTAAGCTAAAAAAAATGTACAGTTTACATGTCGATAAATACATGTTTACCTCATGATCAAAAGAGGTGAATAATTAATGGCTGTATTTCGTGCATTCAGAATGCATTTTTAGAAAGAAAGACTGTTTAAATCAGTCTCATTACCAAAACCATAACTCAAAGAAAGTACACTGTGCAGAAACCGGTCCGAGGAGCAGCTGCCTTTTGATAATCGGCTGGGCGGAAACCAAAAATGTTTTCGTGTATCACCTGCCCATGTTAACGAACCAAACAGACCGTGCTAAAGGAGGAAGTGACCGCCAATGGCAAGGAAATCAACAAATCACTTATACTCTAATTATATTCCAACTAGAATAGAGATAGAAAATAAATAGAGTATATATATTATAAACACAAAATTTTATGAATACAAAAAGTATAAAGTATGTAGATTGATCGTTTCAGAAATGAAGACTATTATTATTTAAAATATTAGCTATGTATATGTTTCTTATTGGGGAGTGGAGTGGCTTAGTAGTAAGGCACTGTGCTAATAAGGATCCGGGTTGGAATCCGGTTATGAAAGACAACTATTTATTCTGTTGTCGTAACCGTAAGTCAACCCTCTGAGTTTGAGAGTCCTCCGGGGTCCACTTAGCCTCATAAAGTAACTCCCTTACAAGTACTGCACCTCTGACCATGGGCGTAGGCAGGGGGGAGCAAGGGGGAGCCGCGGTTTTTTTTACGGCTTCAGATTTTCGGGACCGATAAAAAAAAAAAAAAAAGTGAACTAATTATAGCATATTTACATTTCTGTAAATATGCTATAATTAGACAGGTGACATTGTTTAGTTGATATCTTCACAGATCACAAGATCACGACCATACCTTTGAAGGGATAAGATGGATATACATAGATTCTACAAAAGAAAAGATACGATCCAGTTAGAGCAATTATTCGTCATACATTTATCTCTAAAAATAATGTGGGAAACGAATAGAAAAGAACCTGTTTTAGCTTCCATTCTTCCTATTATAACTTATAGTTTGGCATTTTAATAATCTCAGAATGTTTGTTGAAAATAAATCAAAGAAGCCAACCACCGTTGAAGAGGTGGTTAATATTTTTGCCATCAATCCCAGAAGGCTGTTGCTCTCATAGAAAACCTCTTCATCAGCTCTTATACTTTTGCATTTATTGTGATTATAGCTAATACAAATTTAACAAGTAATAAATTCATTTTATGAAGCAGCAATAAAATGGTGGAGTATTTCTTGAAATACGGAGTTACATATCTTTCTTTTACCTTATATATTGGGCTGAGGTTTGCGCCCCTCTTGGTGAAATCCTCCCTACGCCCATGCCTCTGACCCTTCATAGGTTCTAGTGGCACAGTTTTATATATATTATATGTTTTTTTATTAGACGGTATCCCACCAATTAATTATATTTCTCTGAAAAATATATCATTGCTTTCCTTGATCATTAGCACATTACAAAAAACTTTTTTTAAATTTTGTGTTTGTTAACCACAATGGTTCAAATTCATCCCTCTATTTTCAATCCGCTGGTGTTCCTCAAGGTAGTATCTTCGGTCCCATCCTCTACACCGTTTATACAGCTGACATCCCAACAACTCCTAACACTATCCCTACCACGTATGCTGATGAAACATGTGTTGTGCTCACAGTTAGTAATAACCCTTTAATTGCATCTCAAACTTTCCAGTCCCATGTCACAACCCTCGAAGAATGGTGTCGAAATAAAAATAAATCCCAACAAATCCCATCAAATCACATTAACTCTTCGTCGTAAACCTGCCTACTGTCCTACAGTATACTTTAATAATGTGGCTCTTACCCCAGTTGAACAGATTCGTTATCTTGGACTACAGTTTGACAAACGACTAGCATGGAATCCTCACACAAGACTGAAAAGACAGGAAACTGCACGAAGGTTCCGACTATTACAGCACTTACTAGACAAACGGTCTAAACTTCCAACTCATTACAAAAGACTGATCTACATGGCAATAATAGGCCCATCTGGACATATGGAGTTGAGCTTTGGGGCTCCACTAAACCTTCGAATTCCTCTCGTATCCAATCCTTACAATCCAAAATCCTTCGTAAAATCCTCAATGCCCCTTATTTTGTTACTAATAAAACCTAAATGTTCCTTATGTAACCAATCTAGCCCGAACCCGATACCATTCCTTCCATTATAAACTCCCTAACCACCCAAACCCACTGGTTCTAACCTTGCTTCCTCTTCTATTCCTGGCAATCCTCCGAGGCGCCTGAAAAGAAGATGGCCTTGTGACCTTATATTGTAAAATGTTTTTAGAGTTCTATCTACTACTGGGTAGTTTCTCTCCATGCTGTATCATATCATTATCATTATGTCATTACGATCAAATTTACTTGTTGTATTTTTTATACAGTTGTAAATATCAATAAATTAAAAAAACAATTTGTGTTTGACCATTGACTGTACTGTTGACTAGAAATAATTTTTATTCCAACTCCAATAGCTTTGGAGGACCTCAGTAATGTAAGTGTGGTGGCAAGATTATTATTATTAGATCAACGTCTTTAGCGGCACTAGTCGACGTTAGCAAAGAGTTGTTTGAAATGGGTTTGCCACTGTCGAAATTATTATCAACATTTTTATTTCCCTAGTATATTTCTTTTAAATCTATTTTTATATTATAATTCATTTAATGTTTCATTATTTTATATTTGTTTTAGTGGAAAACCCATTTGAAACTTCTCGCCACATGATCAATTAATGATAATTAACAATGACAAACTAGGTGTTTCTTTTCGTTGTAAAAACAAAACTGAATATTTCTGTTAATAATAATTATGAATGTTTTGTTATATATGTCAAGTGTAAATATTGTTGTGTTGACAAATAAAGAACGTAACTAAAGAGTCATCTTTATCGTTACAACTGGAACACACAGTAAATAAGTAACCGCTGTTCACCTTACAATCTTTAGAAGACGTCCAATCCTATATAAAACCAACAAAAAAAAAACAACTAAGATATGCTGCTATTTCAAGCACAGCAGCGTTTTCAGCTTTAAGTACAACAGTATGATAATATGGTTAGTATAGTAGGTATTACAACATTCCTAGTCCCAAAAGTAAAAAAAAAACCAAAGTGTTTTGCTAGAAAAGCAACTTTAAAAATATGTACAACAGTTCAAGTATGAGAGCTACTGGGACAAAAATATTAGATTTTTATAGTTTCAATTTGATAGCTTCAAACTCACTATTTCATAAAATGGCATTATTTATACGACTATAATGGCAATCGTTAATGCTTTATAGGATTTGAAAAACCTATAAAGAAAGCACTCCACAATCCGAAATCGACAAACCATCATACATTTTATGACCACTCTATTTAATTACAAGACAACGGCTTAGAAAATATTTTATCGGCACAATAAAATAATATTGAGGTACTTTCTTTATCCAAACTCAAATTATTTACTGAACCAAAAAATAATAAATATCACCATTGACAATATTATATAAATAGATAAGATTTGTATTTTTTGGGCCGCCCGTAGCTCAGTGGTAAGATTCTTTCTTTTACAGTCTTACCAATTTGAGATCTATTGATGGTGCCGTACAGTGCATCGTTCAATGGACAAAAATCAAAATATTTTTTTACGAATTATTTACTATTGGGATTTTAAACTAATCCTTACACTACTGATGTTTACCTATAGTTAACTGTTTACATGCTGTGAGGCCATATAAAGGTTAAACTCTAGGAATAGTTACTCTTGAGATAACCACATTATCAGTTACAATCAGTTTCTCTTCCCGAGTGCGTCTCTTCTTTATGTAAAAAACACCTATAGTCATGGCATCAAAGAGCCAAGGTATGTTTAATACATTTAAAACTGTAAAAAAGGGGAAATTTTAATAAATAAAATCTTAATTCAAACAAATATCACAACCTTTCAATTTTTCCTAATTTTAAAAAAGCTAAAACCATTGTTGAGATTTTAGATGTTTAGAGAGGTTTAGGTGTAGAATGATTTACTGGACTGTCCTGAACCAAGTTTTTTAAAAAAAGTTTGCATATACTAGAAAGTTTTTTTTATTTTATATTTTTTCAGAAAATTGGAAAACAAACGCCGATGTTTTCAACATTTGGCGTTGCACCCCTATCGAGTGAAAGAAAGAATAATTATGAAATATTCAATAGAATATTTCAACTTAGAAAATAGCTCTGATGAGGTTCATGCAGTTTTGCGAGCTTTGGTGTGTGGCAACTAAAAACAAATGGAAAATCTGCCACCGAATTTTGAAACAATTTATTTCCCAACATAAAAATTGGTTCGATTTACATTTTTTATTACCAGATTATATTGAGAAAAAATTATTAAACAAAACATCCTCTGCTCAAATTTCTACACGCCGACTAAGAAAATCGTTTATGGAATGCTCTGAAACACAAAAACAAAACAAAAAAAAAAGCTATGCACAGGATATTTCGAAAAAAAATTGAGTGTTTTCACAAATCGTCTAGGACAAATAACTGTGGGGATCTAATGAGGAATATCCTTATCATATTTTATCCCTTCATTGCTTCACAGATATTATATATTCAAATATATTAAGAAAACATAAAAACGTTGATAAAGATATTGAAGGTTTTTTTTATGTCTCAAACACTTCGAATGAAAGTTTAAACGATTTTATTTCAAATTTAGAATTAGATTTGTTAGATTCAGACTCTGAGGATTTGTTGTATTAATATAATTATTATTGTTTTTATTGGCCAAAAAAATAATAGTAAAAAGTATAAGGTACCTATTTTATTTATTTATTTTTTATATTGTTTTCTTTATATATATAAATAATCAGTTGTAATCCTACAACCTATGCCCCAAAGATTTTTTTTTTTTTTAACTTTTTCTTTGTCTTTTCATAAATGTATACCCTTTTTGTTACTTCTTTATTCACTATATACCATATATCATCCGAACAATGTTTCGAGCTATTCTGCCCATATCAAGTTCTAAAATAAAAATATTTACAATTTCAATCAACTAATAGCAAATAAATTTTGCGTTGTATTTTGTAATTAAATAATTTAATATTTTACTACATATACATATTCGCTTGCAGATTTTGTGGATTTCGTCTATTACATTTATAAATAGAAAGGGACTTAAGCTATCTCCCTGTCTAACTCCTCTCGCAATTGGAAAAAGTTCTGATTCCATACCATTACCATTCTTACCACAGCCATGGCTCCTTAGTAGGCTTAATGTATGGCCGCCAGTAAGTCTCCAGGTACACCCTTGGCTATTAGTGCATTCCAAATTTGTTTTCTAGGGACTACCAACTGCCTTCAAATCAAGGAATACAGAATATAGATTTTTATCTCTGCCCCAAGCTTTTTCAGCAATATTTCTGAGAACAGTTACTTTGGGGATTTGCTTAATTCTATTTGTATTGATTCTAATTTATTGCCTTACTAATTATTATTGTCTTAAAAATCTATTTATTATGTGGACATTATTTTACATAAACATTTTGTACTATATTTCACATTTTTTTAAGATAAAACTATATAATAATTAACTTTTTATAACAATTTTATTTTATAAATATATCCCTTCTGTAATGTATATATCTGTAAATATTTAAAAAAAGATTCTTACTCTCAGCAATTTTTAGGTCTTTTTTTTCGGTTAGTTTTATGTAAATTTGCAAAACATTCTTTTGATAGTCATTTTTGTTTTCATTTTTATCCATGCTTTATTTATACTAACTTGGTTCAGAATTAGACCTCTATAATATAATGACAAGGATTTTTTTTTTTAATTCAACACACGAGTTCTTTACATGAAGATATATTTTAATTATATGACAGGAGTGAAGACGATTATGTTTAAAATATCTTTTACGGTTATGTGGAATAAATATAAAATAAATCTGACATAAAAATGTTGATTATTATATAGTTTCATACAAAAAAAATTGGTTTTAATAAGGTTCATATAGTTATTCCGCAATTACTATATAAAACCCCCCAAAAAAATAAACAATCACAATAGAGTCGTTTATAATAAATAATTTATTGTTATATATGATCTACCATATTTCCTTAACTTTAGATATAATAAAAAATGGTTTAAC
This sequence comes from Halyomorpha halys, assembly GCF_000696795.3. Lineage (NCBI taxonomy): Eukaryota > Metazoa > Arthropoda > Insecta > Hemiptera > Pentatomidae > Halyomorpha > Halyomorpha halys. The sequence continues at coordinate 135,541 of NW_027110542.1, forward strand.
ATTATAACTTGTTATTGTTTTATTTCTATAATATTTATTTATATTTTTTTCACATAAGGTCAAACAGTAAACATTTTTTAATATAAAATGGAAATTTGATTTATAAGCCGTTAGAGATATTGACATTCGGTTGGAGAGAGAGAGAGAGAGAGACTGTAGCGGGGGCGGTAGGGGTCGTTCACCCCCCGCTACCGAAATATGCACGCGGCCTTATCAGGCAGCTGATACCAGGCCACTGTCCGGCTCCTCTTACCGCGCTCGTACTCCTTCCTTCTACTTCGGTCTACTATCTTAGGGATTACCCTAAAATTAAAGTATCGACTATTTTCAATGAGGATGAATACAATGTAAATAAGCGTATATGTCTTCTTCAAAATATATTATCAATACTAAACCGTCTTCAACATGAATTATAAGAAAGAAACATGACACTTCCGAAAACATTAAGGAATATCGTGTATTTCAAATTATAAGTTTGATAGTTTTAAACTTATTTTATTTTTTCTTAAATTTTATGCATATATACCCTTCGAGCACGCCAGGGTGCAGCGGCACCTAATTTGAGGAAGCACTGTTCCAGAGGTTATAGAACGGATATAAAAAGCAATCACATGATGGTCTTCTATACAGTACACAAATCCATTATTTTAGGGGGAAATACGACAAAAGTCCAATACAAATATACAATATTTCTTAAGAATTATAACGATCATAGTAAGATTTGCGTAATAATTTTAAGAGGATAATAATATTTTCTTGTATTGATGAATTGCGACAACTAGTAAAAAAGTAGAAAAAAACATATACATATCTAATATTTTATCTATATAAGGGGCCATTCCAAAAGCAAATCAGTTTGACAAAAATAATAAATTTCTGATAATTTTTAAAAGTAAAAAATAAATCTCTACCGCTACAATCCACGAAGGGTCAGGAGTGCAATACTTTTTAAGGAAATACTGAAACTAGACTAACGGTTGTGCAAGGAGGTGATTTGATTAGAATCACACTCGACCACTAGAATTTTACTGAATCAAGGGTGCCCAATTTATAAGGTTTGCGGACCCCGGAGGGCACCCGAACCCACAGTAACAGAACAAATAATTATCTATCACAGCTGAATTCGAACCCACGAATTCTGTGCGTTAATAGCACACTGCCTTTCCCACTGGACCACCCCGTTCTCAAATTATTAGCTATATATTACTTATAATAAATAAAGAATCTTAAATTTATAATTTAAAAATTAAAAGAAAAAAGACAGATATTGAAAAGCAATGCAGTATTGTTAGATTTTATTACAAAAATAAATAACTACTTTCAAGCAATTATACTTACATTTGTAATATATATATATATAATAAATGATTAATTATAAATAAAAATGATTTAAAAAAATTCTTCTTTACTTTTGTATATTTTTCAGATTTAGGGAAGTCTGTAGGACGAAGAAAACAACCGCAGCCTACGATACTATCTTTGGAATACAATAAAATTCTAAATGAAATTACAAAAAAAAATTCAGTCAGTAGTGCCACTGCTCAAACAAAGCAGTGACACGTTCGAACAGCTTTTTGCGCCATTGTGTTTGCAGTAACAGCACGGATTAGTTTTTAAAAAAGAATCAAACCGAAAACCAGCATGCCTGATAGATATCTTACATAAGTTTCATGGTTCAAGGATAGCAGCAACTATATACTGACGGTACGTATACCATTTACTGGTCTAGCGAGGAAGGAGAAAAAACAGGACAAGCGTGAGAAAGGAGGATATTGCTTTAGGTACAGTTCCGTGCCTTTGGTATCAGTTTGGTGATAACGATCTCTCGTACAACACCTATTCAGTCTTCCACTTCTTGTCTCTCCTGTAACATTTGTAGTCGCCTCTTCGCTGGAATAAAACCGGTTTGTATGTGTCTGTAGCAACTCACTAAATAACTTATTGATATCAATATCTCAAAAACGAATATGCCTATGAAATTAAATTAATTAATAGTGGATCCCCTCAAGCAGTAGATTTTCAATTAGGCTGGGTTGTAAAAACTTAAGACGCTAAGTTCTTTAAAAAAAAAATTACTTTTCTGCATAACTCAAAAACTACACAACTTTTGGAAGATTATGATCAAAATCGGAAAATCATCTTAAAAACAACAATGCCTACAAAGCTACGAATGATGATTCTCTTACTGAGCAAAGGGGTTTCAAAAAGTATCTCTAAAAAAATAAAAGAACCATTAAAAAAGTATATAATTTTTGTAATAACTTGGAAACTATACACCTCCTGGAAGATAACCTCTCATTTGAACGATAATGAAATGCTCTACAAGAAAAAAACTAAAATAATTCACATCAGCAAAGTTGTGTATTTTGTAAATAGGCTATAAAGGTTTCCATAAAAATCCGTCTTATTTTTGAACTAAAATATAAAATAATAAATATCACTCATTCACTGTCTTATTGACCACCGTATCTCTAAACTGAAGCTGAAATTATAAATAACGCTTTTCCTTATGTTGTAGATTAGCTAGGTTTAAGAAAATTCGTACTTTTAGTGCTTTAAAAAAAATATTTCCAGACCTAAAAAAATTAAATCAATAGGGTTTCGAATAACTCGAAAACTATATATCTCTTAAAACATTATAGTCACTCATTTAAAACGTAAAAAAAACATTATTCCACGGGGAAAGTAAGGAAAGTAAAATATTTTATGACGTCACACATTCAAAAGGTAAAATGAGGGAGGTGATTAAGTTAGTTCCATAACATTATATAAATATGAAAACAGTTTTACATATTATATATAAAAAAACTATCATAACTATTACCGTGATCTTGTTTGCAGTGATTGTACTCACTAAGTACCTGTACCTATGTGCTGTGTCACTAACGTCTCGTATTGAATACAAAAGTTTAAAAAAAAACTGTTTTAAGTTTTTTAACCGGAACAAATTAAGTTCGTATACGCATGGCGTGCCAAAGAAAACGTTATTGATAAAAGTAACCCGAAAAATTCTTCAGTTGAAACTCAACCCAACATCCTGTTTCATAATCAGGTCATTACTATACCTGTAAATACAAATTTCAGGTCACAAACAAGTTCTATTGTAAAACAGTAGTTTAATTTTTTCAACTGCTTAAGCTATGAAAATTAGTCTAAATTGTACTTTATCTCTTAATTTACATGTTTTAGAACTATCTGGGTATAAAAAAGTGATTAAGGTTGTTCTCCTTAGCTACTGACACGACCATTTCCAAACTTTATGATTATGTTAGTGTTAGCTGAGTCTTGAAGAGTATCAGGGAAAAATGTAAGTAGGTCAAACTATAAGTAAACAAAATCAAAATCGCTGTTTCATTTTGTATATATAAGGTTTGAACTGTGACGCTGCAGAAGTAGAAGTTCGTTAATAAATCTTTTACATATTAATATAAATATTGAAAAATATACTATTATTTACAATATGTAAAAATGTATTGCATATTATATAATGAAATTAAAAATATATTTTATGTATGACATTTAAAGTCTTATAAAAACCGACTCAAAATTTGTTCATGAAGTTTGAAACTGTAGTACCTAGATTCTTCCTGAAAAAAACCTTTCAATGCATATGAAATATACTATTATTTACAATACCTAAAAATGTATTGAATATTATATAATCAAATTAAAAATATATTTTATGTATGACATTCAAAGTCTTATAAAAACCGACTCAAAACTTTATGTATAATATTTAAGCCGACTAAACAATAACGCCGCAAAACGTCCACTCAATATAATTGAATGAATTGTTTTATTATCATCAAGAACATAAAAAATATATATTATTAACAGTCAAGAAAAAACTTCAATATATATAAATTGAAATAATTATTTATATTATACGTAAACAAATAATCATTATTCTTGAGACTAAATATATATGCAACAAAGAAATAACTGGAATACATAGAAAAATAGACAAAGCGAACAAAAAAAGAGAATTTGACGTATTTTAACTTACAAATTATTAGAAGCTGAGCAGTACTCACCTGAAAAAGAAAATATATACAAATTATTTTTTTTTAAATAAAGAATTAATTATAGATTATAGTTTATAAATAAATAACTTTAAATACCCTAATACTACTTTGTTTAAACGTAATGTTAATATAAAAGTCTTAACTAAAAGATCAGGAATACTCACTTGCTTAAAAAATATAACTTAGGATAAGACCTAGTTGATATTTTTTTATGTAATACCAGATCGGACTGGTGGTTCTTACATGGTTAATATAACGATTACTTTTTTTTTTTAACAATTGATTATGGGAGGGGGTATAGTCTCGTACAAAAGACACCCCTAACTATATGCAATATAAATTTTAAAAAATTAAGATAAAATAAACATATAAAAATAATTATTCTTAATAAGAGAGAAAAGTAAAGTTAATAACAAAAATAAATTAAAAAGATAAGAAAAAAAAATTAAAATAGAAGCAATGTCTATAAGGGGTAAGGTAGGGGTAACCGCCTATTATTTTATATCCGTTTATTGTTAATTATAGCTAATGATCAAATATGCTTAATTATTTCAAATAAAATATTGAAGGGAATAACATCAAATATGTTTTAAACGGACCTTAAAACCTATATTTCCGTTGAAAACTCTGATTCGAATAAACAAAAAATTATATCCCTGCATAACGCAAACATAAATTAAACTATTAATGTTAAATAAAATAAAATTTTATTTATAAATATTTCTAATTGAAATCTTTAAATAGTTTGCAAACGTTACCGATAAGGAATGAAGGGTTATATATAGAAATAAAACTTTTCCACAATAATCCTTCTTCATAAGCCAAGTCAAGAGCTCTTCAAAATTGATAAAAAATTCTTAAGAACGAATGGCGCCCAAGGTCAATAACCTTGAAAAGTCTACAGTGACTAATGATAAAAATATTTTTTTTCACTCTTGCAATAATTAATTGATATTATCATCTAATAAATTATTATTAATAATTTTTATAGAATAATAGCAAGCTTAATTTTTTTTATAAATTTACTAACCAGCTGTATCTCTTCCTTAGTTGTAATAACCATATTCTACACACAAACACACACACACACAAACATATATATATATATAATAAAAAAATTAAAATTTTTACTTTTACAACCCATGAAGGTTCAACACATTTTGTTACAATCACACTCAATCGACAGATTTTAACATAATTAATGGTACCCACTCCCAGAGGGCTCTCAAACTCACAGGGCTCACTCACAGCTACAGTGAAGATAACCACCAACCACAGGGAATCAGGGTCCTTGGAGCTAGTAGCACAGTACCTTACCAATGAACTACCAGCTCCCAAAAAATATACATATATTTTTTTTTCATTGGCGCGCCAGACCGTGGAGGTCCAAGGTCTCGCGCGATGTACTTAAGAAATTCTTCGTGCATTTCGTGACGTGGAAAAAATATATATAATATACATATGAGTGTTTTTATTTAATAAATGGTACCTAATATGTATAATAAACATTATTACAGAATCGAAATATACACATATAATTTTTTTTTTTTAAATTATAAAAATAAAATAAAAACAGATATATGTTTAAAGCAGGAGGAGTTAATTCCGCTTGGTTTCGCAGTTCACTACGAGAGTATTTGTATGATTACCATTTTCACATATTAAAGGGGTAGAAGAGTAGGTTTGAAAGAAAGCAAGAGTAAGATATTTATTTTTTTTTTTCCGAGACGGGTAGTTTCGTTAATAATGACATTAACGGATATCCAAAAAGTCTCAACCAAGGAGAATCTTAATTTTAAGATGAAGCCTAAAACAACTGGGCAATAGCAATAACTTGTAATGATATAGAACTAGAGTGCCTGATAGCTGAGCGGGTTATAGTGTGGGCCCCAGAGCTTCTTGGTTCTGGTTGTGGGTTCGATTCCCAAATCGGTCAGTCAATATTAATTTTAAGACTTAATCCAAAAAAAAAAGATACACAAATTGTGCATAATTTATAGTTGATAAATAAACTTGAATGTGTCACTATAATATTTAATAATAAATTATATTCTTACCAATTTTTATTTTATTTTAACTTATCACAACAATATTGAAATCACTTTTTTAGTCTGATACGGTAGTTGCGGACGATTCTCAACAATCTGTTCAGGAAAGCTTGTAATTTTTTTCAATTCGTTCAATTATTAAACCTTATAAGACTAGTGTAATATAGGCCTTAGAATTTATTTATAAACAATAAATTAATTTATAAGAGATTGTTTAAATGGTTTCCAGAAATATAAAACATGTCGTCCATCATTTTTGGGAGTGTTTTCTAATTTTAAATTAACATACTGGTTGAACAGGAGTTAAGTATTGAGCGTCACTCGTAAATATTTAAATAATAATAATAATAAATTAAAATAACAGTGGTAGATCTTTGATCGACATTGTTTTTAGATGTATTTATTTTTAATATAATTTCCTTACCAGTAAAATCAATAAATTCGATGCGAGTACACAAAAACGAGTCCTATAACCATCAATATCAGTTCAGAACTGAATAGAAAGATCATTTAAAAGATAAAAAGAAGAAGTGTCGCGTAATTGTTTTATTAAAAACTCATTCCAAGAAGGGCATAAAAAAAAGAGACGTAACCACGCAACTGGCAATTGAATGAGTCAAGTGAAAGATACGAAGTGGGAATGCGGAGGGAACCGTAGTGTATTATTCTCTGTAAACAAACAGTTCAACGTCCTTGATTCCAACGGATTCAGATGAGATGCCGGCTGCCAAATATTCTCTGCACGAGTTTCATAACTTGTAACGATATAGAAGTAGAGGGCCTTATAGCTGAGCGGAGTGGAGCGTGAGTCCCACAGTCTCTTGGTTCTGGTTGTGGGTTCGATTCCCAACTGGGTCAGTAATATTAATTCGCGGGAGCCACAACGGAGGACTTAATCCGAAAAAATATATATAAAAAATGTACATAAGGTAGAGTTGATAAATAACTATTAGGTGTAATGTCCTATGAAATATTTTAACTCATTCGTTGTGACAGAACATTGTTTTGGAGACTATATCCTCCTTGGAGACTATAGATCCAAGAAAATTTTGTTTGCTGTATATTGCCCCTTTTTTTTAATAGAAAAAACATATTTGTAATATAAATCAGTCGCTTTGTACAAATAAGATGATTGTACGCCGTGTATGCAGGTAGCTCCACTGAATGTTTTTATTATAAGCGACGGATTGCACACCAGTTGTGCAATATAAAAAATAAAATAAAAATACATTATTAAATTGAACAACATTTATTCCAAAAATAGTCGGGTATCATGAAATCCTTATTTTAGGTTCAGTAATGAAGAAATGAACATAATTATAAATAAAATGAAAGAAAGAAAACAAAAGAATATAAAAATAAATTTCTAAAAAGCAGTTTGCATATGTTGTACAGAATGATAACCCTTGAAACAATCGTCCAAACATAATCTAACATGAAACCAACATCAAATTTTATTTTGACACAATTCTGGAATAATTTTTGTTTTAAACGACTCTTGTTCTGACGGCCGCTTCTTCCATACAAGATCATTGCACACACGGTGTGCAGTCTGTATCTTGAACCTCGAAAATGCATTGCACACACGGTGTGCAATTGGTCTCGAAATGGTTAAGGAAACGATGTATATTAAAATCAAGCTCATTGAAGCTCAAAAACAAAAGTACTTCGAGTTTAAACAAATTTCATGAATTCGTCACTAAAATTCTGTAGTGAATTAATATCTATAAATCCTGTCAATATCGCATTAAATATAACTTATTGTAACTTCAGTTTCTAAAATCAAGTGTTTCGACTAAATAAAGCAGAAAATCCTGTATTTATTCACTTTATCGATACATTTATCTAACCACCATTTAAACTACATGGTATTCTATTTGTTCAGTCGTATACCAGAAAAAGTAATAAAGATACCAATCATAAAAAAAATTGACTTGATACTTTCTTAGGTTTATAAATCTTAATAACAGATTAATTAACAACCAATTAACTGCCTTTAATTTTTGTTTTCTCCTCTAAGTGACTTCGATTTCATCTATCTACATACATATAGATATTATTTAAATTTACCTAACCCTTTAGTTATATTATATTCTTGTTTTAGTTCACCCTATATTCCTTAGGCGTTTTAAGGAATTTGCCAGCTTCATTATTATTTATTAGATGTAAATCATCATTAATATTAATTATTCTCTACATAAGGTATATTCCATTACCAAATTTCGAATTAAATCCATTACTAATAACAGTCTATATATTATTATTCTATCTTTAGTTGCCTTTTTCAAATTACCTACATTTAATTTTTTATTTGGATATCATTTCTATGTTGGTAGATTATAGCCTTAATAAATTGCTTTTTTTCACCAATATATACAATCACTTTGTTGGTGAAACAAAGCAATATATTAAGGATAGAATGTACTAACATGGAAAGGACATACAAAATATGAAAAATGACCCATAGAAAACAGCATTGGTTCAAGTTTTTCAAAATAAACATGAGCTTGATTTTGAAAATATGAAAGTGATACATAAAGAAAATAATAATTCTATAAAAAAAATATTGAAATTAATTTATATTTCAGATTCCGAAGGCCTAAATCACCCTTATCCTGAGATTTTAACAAACAATTAAATAACTGAGATTTTACTGAACAATTATTTCATCACTATGTTAAATTAGTAAAAAATAATATTTATTTCATCACAATATATTTTATTATTAGAATTCACTTTCGAGAAGCAAATTATTTCTTATTATTATAAAAAAAAAAGAAGAAGATTGACATTGAAGAATAGACCTTAGATATAAGAAACCAAACAATATTTTGCTGAAATGTTTTATAGCTATATTCATATTTTTTTTTAAGAATTTAAATTCCCCAAAAACCCTCATGACACAACCTTCAGATAGACCATTTGAGTTTTGTCTCGATGAAATTTTATTGATATCTTACAATACAAAAATGTGAGTTGATTCTCCATTGCATATTTAGGTTCAGTTCCATTGCATATTTAGGTTCAGTTATCGAAACCCAGACAAAGCTTAGTATATTCAGTTTAAACTTGGTATTATATTAGGCTGATAAATTTAACAGTGAAGAGCCAAAGGTGGCTAATACTGAACCTGTTCATTAGTTATAAGGTCCCTTTGAAGGGATGCCAGCTTACACATTTATATTTTATATTTATACTGCTCAATTTATTAACAAAAAATAAATTCATCTCGTAAATTCCATTTTAACCATTATTCTTCGTTGTAGTATTTATTTGGTTTCAATTTAATATAATAATACTAACGACCTAATGTACTCTAACTAATTTGTTTGTAGAAATTTAAATTATCAGATATTATTTACAAATCAAGATAGAAGAAAATCATTCTATGGGCTCCGAAATTTAATTTGTTATCTGGCATTGCTTCAGAAATGGAACTTAATCAAAATTGAGCTTGATATGACAATGTTTTTAATTAATGATTACTTTACTAATAGTACAAAAATATAAAAGTTAAAGTTTCAGATTTTTTTATGTTAAGAGGCATAATAGATATCATTTTGCTATATATAATGATTAAATTTATTTTAATATTAATAAATTTATTTATTTTATTTATTTAATTTATTAATATTTAACTGTGGGAAGGGGTACCTCTTGTAATTGTGGGGCCAAATAATTATTTTCTGTTTCGCTATAGCCGTTTCACCGTGAGTTAGCCCTGTGAGTTGGGGAGCCCTCTGGTATCCACTCAGCCTCATGAAGTGGGTATCCTTAATTGGGTAAAAATCTTGCGGGCAAGCGTGATTCTGACCAAATCAACTCCTTAGCAACACCATTCCCCGAGTAACAGTACTTCGTTATAGTACAAGAGCCAGGAAGAAAAAAAACACCCCAATTTCTGATTACTTTAATGAAAACTATGTATAATTACTAGCCAAAATTGATGAGTCTGCCAAATATAGGTAGGAGGAATAAAAAATGGCGGCTGTTTCAAAACCTTAAAAAAACATTAATTTTTCATTCGGAGCTCTGTATGTTAAAGACTATCAACAACAATAGAAAATCTAAAAGAACATTATTTAAAGAAGAGTAAATTTGCTGAAATATAACACCTAATAGAGCTATTTACGTCCAATAGTTCTCGAGATATAACCTTTTATAAAGCAACATTTCATAAAAAGGTACTGAAATATCAGTAGTTAGTTAATTTATTTTGAGAAATATGTATCTCAGGAACTATGTGACGTACAGATGTCTATTAGCACTCAAATTAAAGCTAGTTTAATGTATTATAAAGTAGTTTATGACCTTTACCTTCGTAGGAACAGTAGTTTTCATGATATTTGCTCAAATAAATTGATTTATAGTTGTTCGGACAATAAGTTTGATTTATGAAAACCTTTATTTCAGAAACCATTGAAAGTACAGATGTCAGCAAGAAATCAAATTAAATCTGGTTAAATTTACTATAAAATAGTTATTAATGTTTTTCTTTGTAGGAGAAGTAGTTTTTATTATATTATACGAAATAAACTCACAAAATGTTAATTTCTAGTTGTTCGCATAAAATGTTGGATCTTTGAAAAAATATATGTCTAATATATTATAACCCGTAAGTTTCATTTGCTTTGAATAATTAAGTCATATAGTGTTATTTATAACTGAATAGTGTTGTTATGGTTTATTATTTAAGCTTGTGGCGTTAATTAAAGACATGAGAGGTCACACGATAAATCCGAAATGAGAGAGACTGATATTCAAACACTATATCACATTAAAGCAATGAATTCTTAAAAAAAAAAATTAATGTTTAAAAAATCACTGTTTTTCAACAACACATTAATAAGAAAAATTTATTGAAAATTAAAAGAAAGTAAAACGTCACAAGTAACGGATTAGGCTCATAGGCCCAACATATACATTTCCTCAATTTCTAAAGGCAGGTGGTTTAACCAATGACCATAGTGGCATTATAACCAATGACCATAGTGGCATTTTAACCAATGATGAAAGCAACTAATAAGAAAGCAAAGTAGGTATTTATAAAAGTACTTAAATTAGAGCGCCTGCCATGGTGGCCCAAAGAGCTGATTAATAAATAGCCAGAGATAAAAAAAATTGTTGTAAATCGTTTGTTAACACTTTATATAATAACAGGCTTCATTAAAATTCAATTCAATAATGATTTTACACATTAATTATGTAAACCTAGGAGTTTCTATAGTAAATATGAAAATAATAAACGAGAAAGGGAAACTATATGTATATAGGCGACTATATATTATTATGATAAGGTCCAACTGACAATGACCAATGGGAATTGTCACTGTAATTATAACAATAAATTTACTTCAACAGTATCACAGTAATGATGATACAAATACTTATTAGTAAAGTATAAGTTAATTAAGGATTGAGCGACTAGCAGCGACCAGCTGCAAATCCAAGAAGTTAGAAGGTAATAACAAAAGCTAAGAGATAATCACAGACTTTGCCCTCCAAAGATTAAAAATTAAAAAAGGCAGTTGCATACCATCTGTCTGAAATAGTTCATTATTAAGGTAGGAGAGGCCAAAAGCCCCGTCTTCAAAAATCTGATCTCATGATCTATCTTCTTGAACAGATCATGAGTAGCGAACATTAACAAGACCTAGGGACTCAAGAGAGCAAATAAACAGCAAGTACAATCATAATCAGATTACAATTACAATTGTTTGAACTATCAATATTTAAAAAACCCTTGGTAATTAGAAGAGAATTAAGAGTTATAAAATATAATTTGAATTATATATTTAAAAAAAAATTAATGGTTGACCAATACATTGAGAATTCATATTATTGGCGAATATATGAGCATTGAGGACAATCGTAATTATAAAGTTAAATTGTAAATTAGTTATTTATAAAAGATATTTGGAGTTTAACGAAAAATCATAATAATTTGTTTATAATTAGAGAATATTGTCGTAAGTTATATTTTCATTTTATATAAAGAGAGAATCAGAAAAATTAATAAAACGTTTCATTAAGGTAATATTATAAAGGTTCACCATTCTGTGTATGCTTAATTTATTTGTTTATTGTTTCATAGATGTTTCATTTAGTATGGTATTTTAAAATATTATTCCAGTTCTATTCCAAGATGTAATTATCAGGTAAATAAGGTATCATTTTAATTACTATGCTCCTTATTAATTATAAGAGTTGTTTCATCAATTAATAATGCAATCTAGTAAAATCTATATGTTAAGGTAAATAATTAACAATATAAAACTCTCTCACCCTTTAGGGACCAAAATACTCCTAAACAAACGAGCAAAATTTAATAATCACTAGGGGAGTGTACTTATTAATATATATATATAATTCTTACAGAAATGAAAAGCTTACCGAGAGGAGGTGATTGTGATATCGATTTATCAGGTACCAAACTTAAATCACCAAAGAAACGGTAGTTTCGGTACTTTATATGAAATTCAGATAAAATGCTTCCGCTTAAAAATTATTTTCACTTATAACCTTCACTTTCAATTAAAAATTATTTTCTTGAAATATTGCCTGCAATATCCTTCATCAGTTTTCATTTTAATAAAATCAGACTATTCAGTGACGCAGTTGTCATTCAATGCGAACGGTAACTATTCAAAGAAAATAATAAATTCCGCAAGCTACTCTAAGGGTCATTTAAATACAATGTATGTGGAAGCTGGAATGCACGCGAAAGAACCTAGACGTATATTTCTTACTATACTCAGCTTAGTAACTATAATATTATATAGTGTTAGCGTGTGTAATACATGGAATTAACGTATAAGGGAATATTTTTAAATGGGCTTTGACTATGAAACCTTAAAATTAATTTTTTTTTTTTTTTTAAAGAATGATATAAATAAAGTTTTGTTTTCAAGTAAAAGCTTGCGGTGCAGCTCTATTGTACAGGCTGTCTAAGCAATCTACGGGACAAAGTGAATATAAATAAAATCATTGTTTTTTTAGGTCCAAATTATTTATGCTTAGTTGAAAAAAGATCATTTTAACTTGTTGGAACTAAAAAACAAATTTTACAAGATATTTTACTCTGGAAATAACTATTTTTAAGGAAAATACAAATAAAATAAAAAATATTTGCCTATAAACAAATAATTTAAATGTATACGATAAACCTAAATAATGAATAAATAATGACATACGACGTAATAAGTGTTTAAGCTGTAGTTGAAATATTTAGCTAATCCAAATTTTAAAACTTTATTATGCGTGTCTCAAAATCTTATAAAATGACGTGATAAAATCCACTGGGTGATAAGAATTCGTTCGGAACGGAAAGAGAAACCTATGAAAGTAACTCTCGATATTAAAACAAGAAATCAATTTTTTGAACTTTTTTTTTCACGTTATAATATTATGACACCTAATGTTAAAAGCATTGGCGTTAAAACACGACGAAACCGACGACAGAAAAAAAAATCTTTTTGGTTCAACAATAATATAAAATTAAATCTGTAAAATTACAACCTATGAGGGTTCCCACTTATTGAGACTTGGTGCACTCCAGAGGGCTACCGAACCCACAGGGCTGAATAACGGCTACAGTGAAAAAGAAAATAATTGATGTCACAGCCGTATTCGAACCCGGGACCTTGGTGTTAGTAGCACAGTGCCTAACCATTGAGCTATATACTCCAACAAAAAACAATATAAGAAAAGTTATATTTTATTACACTTACCTTGAAGTGAATTATACACAATAATGTACACAATAAGAGGTCACTGACATCAATATTTAGCACTATAAGGACTTAAAAGATAATAAAGTAAATGAACTGACGATTATAAAGTAGAATTAAAAAATTGAACTTATTAATAAAAACATTTTTATAGCGGAAAATATCGGATTCATGTAAGTTAAGTTCATAGTAACAACCCTAGTTAATTTATATTCACTATTTGAATTTTAGAGTGCTACCAGTGGGTAGTTTCTCTACACGCCTGTAACACTCCAATTTAACTTAGATCAGATTTACTAAATGTATTATAATGTACAGTTGTAAAAAGCAATAAATAAATATTTAAAAAAAAAATTTATTTGAATTTTAATCTGTCGCATATTGGTTAGGTTTTAAGAACATTAGCCCAACGGTAAGTACGTTTGGTAAACGTTAACGGATCTGCCAAAACGTATATGGGAGGATTATGTTAGATCCGACCTTTGAGGAGGTGGGTTTTAATTGAGTTGAGCAAAAGCTCTGTATGTTATTGGCATCGAACCCTTGGGTTCGGACCTTGTTCTTTAATATTTTAGCCTAATTTGTCTTCACAATAAAATTCTATTAGCCAGTATAAATTATATCTATAGTTTAATATTATTAATTAGAGGATATATTTTTTAAAAATCTTAATCAAAGTATGTAGTAATAATTAAATAATATGTATAATGGAATACTGACAATCTATCACTGTCAAAATACATCAGCGAATTTTTTTCGTATGAACGAACTATTTGTGACGGATAAATAATACTACTCACTGATTAACTTCATATAAATTTAATAAATAAGAAAATTTATAATTCATCACAAAAATCCTACACAACAGTTTTATATTTAACGTAAAATATAGTAAACTGATCAACAATCGGTGAAAATTTATTTTCATTAAATTTTGTATTGTTTTTGATTTAAGATTCAGTTCTATAAAAATATAAAAGAGTTAAAAAAACAAAAACTTAAACCTTTGGCACCAAACTGTTTTCTGGCAACAGCAAGCATTATGAGCTTGGAATTAATTCAAAACCTATATTTATACGGTGATAAATTAAAAAATGTAAACAAGCAAATAATTCAAAAAATAAAATTATGTGATGATATAACTAGCTTCTTTTTTTTTTTTATTATGTAACTGTTTATAGATCAATATAATAGATAGATAAGTCTGATATTAATAAACAATTTGAATATAACTAATTAGTAAAAAATAGATCATTCTGTAAAGAACAAAAATTTTTTTTTTTTAAACGAGAACAAACTAGATGTGGGCTGGAGGCGTCCTCTGTTTTGGTGGAGGCAGGGGTCAATGAACTCACACAGCTATACCGCTTGCTAGCAGCCTTACTTCACCGTCTCCAAGCTCAGTTACAATCGTTATTAGAATACTGTACATAATTAATATTTTTTATTAGCAATATAACGTTAAATATTTATTTTTTTAAATTTAGGACATACAGTTATCAGTTTACAAGCATAAAAATGTTTATTTTGCCCATATAGCCCAATGGCCCGAGAGAAAAAAAAGTTATTTCATCCCAATTTTTGATAATCATATATTCATCCAAATACTTGACAATCAATTGTTCATATGAAAAATATATAATATGGATTATCTCTATAGGAAGTTTGGTGAGTCAATTCATAAAATAATTTTTCTTTTGAGGTTAATGACTTCGAATTTAATAAAAGTTTTTATTAAAATTATTACTACAAATATATATCTAATTAAAAGTTAAATTGATGACTCTGCCAACCATAATTGGGGGAACACAAAACGGCAGCTGTTTTAAAACATTACCAAAAATATTTTTTTCATTTTGTGCTGCATATCTTTAAAACTACCGGGAACACTAAAAAAACCTAAAATAATATTAAATTTGCTAAAATATGATCCATAATATGAGAGCTGTTAATAGTTAATTAATAGTTACCGAGATACAGTTTTTAAAAAGAAACATTTTTTCTCAAATGACGAAAAACCAATATTTAGAGAATTTATTTTGGCAAAGATATAATATGGAAACTTCTACTAACGACGTGCAAATGTCTACTAGTTCTCAACTGAGAAGTAGTGGAGTATATATTATCCAACAAAATTAATTCACAAAATGTTGAGTTTTCGTTATTTGAAACAAAACAAAAAAAGATATGTAAGCAGTGTCTAAAATAATTAAATTAATTTTCTTATTATAAACATTTTATTGAAGGGCGAAATATCTAAATAATTAAGATTTTTTTAAAAATTAATAGTATTAAAAGCAAAAGTTAAAAAAATATAAATATATTGAAAATCACTTTTCCTGACCAGCTAATGAAATTGTTCTGTTTTTTAAATCGAAAAATTAAAAATTCTTATAAACAATAAAAGTACATTTCTTTTTAAAAGTAATACAATAAATAAAGACTAATAATCAATGAAAAATATAAGGACCATAGGATAGGTTTATAACAACACAAATTTTTAAAAAAGTATAATGTATATATGTATAATTTATTCATAATGCTGCATTTATTATTATTGATTTTAATTCATTATTACACAATTTTGTTGATTAAAATCTCACATCGAGCATATTCCGTAACCTTTTGCTGAGCGAACAATTTACTCAACATTGTTGAGTTGCGGAATGCAATCAAACCTTTGAATTCTCTGCATATCCTGAATATTTTACCTGCAGGTTGTGAAGCGGGAAAAGCAACATTCATAATATCCACAACGTTGCACGCCTAACTAAAAATAGATACCCGCCCTTTCACTATTAAATTCAAACTGAAGAGGAACCGGTTGGTCAACTTAGCCTTCTTGAAGCGAAGTCATAAAACCTCAGGCATGAATAAAACTAAGTCCCAGGAGAATACATTTAGTGTCTCCCATAAGCCATGTGTTTAATTTAAATGAAAAACTACTGCTACATAAAGGGTTAGGGGTTCAGTGCTTAGTAAGGAAGTACTGTCCTTGAACAACAACCGTTGTCAAAAATAATCACGCTAAACCTCCAGATTATGAGGCTGGATGGACTTTGGAAGCTCACGAACCCACAGGGTTGACTCACGCCAATAGTAACAGAATAAATAATTATCTGCGGCAGCTGAATTCGAACCCGGGTCCTTAGATTTTATAGCACAGCAGTGCCTGCCTCCCGCCCCCCCCCCTTCCTGGTTTAATTTAAATAATCGTCATAATTAATAATCGTAAAAATTATTCGGAAAATACAATAAATTAAAATTAGAAAACATTCAATTGCTGCAAGTAAGGTAGTTTTTAAACAATTTATTACTTTGTTGATTAATACACATATTAATATACTAATTTTTTAATTATCTTTAAAAATTCTTTTTAATCGTTTGTAGATAACTTTATATTTATTCCTATATATAAGATGGAAAATTCATAATCGTTAATTTTGAACAGTTTAATTATTAATGACCAAGTATTGTAATCATAATTTCAAACTACATCAAATTACTTTAATTTTTAATTATCATTAAAACATTTGACTATTTACGTTTTAAAAATTAGTAAACAGCAACTTAGTATTATTTTTATATTATGAATATTTAACTCCAAAGCAAAAGGTTTTTTTGAATATTTTTGTAGAATCTTTAAAAAAAAATAGAATATAATGTAACTATCTCACAAAAAACAACAGATTATATGAGCTTTGGTAGCAAGATATCTAGCGAAAATTAATAATGGCTCTACGCTGAGGTCAACGCTCCCAGACTAGTCTACAAATAGCACAAGAATACCACTGGAGATACAGAATCCAATGAGGACCCTAAGGAAAGAAAGCAAAGGAAAACGCTGAATAAAGTTTAGGAAGCGGAGAGGCGAGAGAGTAACGACCCCCGGGCGGGGTTACTAAGCCAATGCCACCTCTCTGCCAGGACAACGGCCCAAACCTTGCAAGGACGTCTTCAACCTCTTCGGGGGTCTCTTCGTCCTCCTCAGGCTATCCGCAATCTGGAGCATGGAGAACATCCCATTGTCTGCTCTTCCTGGAGTCTTAGCTGTCCAAAGGTCATCGCCATCGAGCTAGGCCTCCGTCATCGACTGTAGAGAAGACTGTTCAACGCTAAAGTCTTTCAATAATCAAAGAATTGTTTTTATTTTTTCATATAGTTCAGTTGGGGCATCTCACAACTTTATCACCTCCAACCTAATACTGAAATTAATTCTTTCTGAAAATAAAAACTGACTATAACAACCATGGGAACACGAAAACAGGAGAAATCAATTTAGAAAAATCAAACTCAGGTCGAAACGTCGGCATAAAATAAATAAATATGTTTTTGTTTATTTATGTTGTTCTTTGCTGACCACACCCCCCGACAAACTTCTCCAAGAAATCAATTTAGAATAATTACGGGATGAAATATTTCAAAATACTTTGGCTATGAGATCTCTTGAAGTTTTGGTTTACATTCCACACGACAGAGGCAAAACTTAGTTCCGTGAGTTCCCAAGGCTGACTGAATCTAAATATTGTATAAAGGTGGAAATGTGTATTTATTTTTATTCAATTTAAATTTTCTTGATATGTTTTAATGAATCATTTTATTATTTTTATTTTATGATATTTTTGCTTTAACATATCATTTTTTTGAATTTGCGAGTATTATTGTAATCATTATCATTTTTTTTTTACACTTTATCGTTCATATATGGTATGAATGAATTCTTCTCTACAACCCTTAATTGAGGCAGATTGTATAATTATTTCAATTGAAAATAAGAACGGAACGCTGTCTTCTTAAAATTAAAAAACTCTAGAATATAAAGTATTAATTCGTTTAAGTTAAAACTGATTTAGATTGTATTGGCTAAAACAAATTTGATGTTCAAATCAATTATATTTATAGGTCAACAATTTTAATTATTATTATTATATTTTATAATAGGAAATTGTAATAAAGTTAATTT
Source organism: Halyomorpha halys (assembly GCF_000696795.3). Taxonomy (NCBI): domain Eukaryota; kingdom Metazoa; phylum Arthropoda; class Insecta; order Hemiptera; family Pentatomidae; genus Halyomorpha; species Halyomorpha halys. The sequence goes on from NW_027110542.1 coordinate 154,307, forward strand.
AAAATATTATTTTTATAAATTTTTAAAAACATTTTCATAAAAAAAATAATAATAATAAATAAATAAAACTTGCAATTTCTCCTGATGAAACAAGTGAGCAGTTCTTCTTCAGTTTCAAGATTGGACCAAAAGACTTAATGGACGAAGAAACACAGTTGAGCAGTACTTGCTTATTTTTGGGTTTTTTTTTTTCGAACTATTACTACTATTCCTTTGTCAAACGATTTAATCGAACGTTATACGGTTTATGTGTAATATACTATATACATAATAAAATGTACTTCATATTGGTTCTAATTTCTTTAGGAAGATAGAGTTAAAACCATTGACTCCTAGTTTGGTGAAGATTAGTGGTATCGCCTTGAGGTTATTGCGTTTTCCATGATTACCGAAACAAAATTGAAAGTAATATTTAAAATATTTTATTTTTCCCACTATGCAACGTCAGTCGGTCTGAATTTTTACAAAAATACATTAAAGGGTTATGGCAGATGTATGTAGTTTGAACCACCCTGATAAAATAATTTTTATTTTCATGAAAATTCGTATTTAACAGTTTTTGAGGAATCTAACAAAGAATTTCAATAGGTTTTTCTGTAAAAAAAAAAAAAATAATAATTGATATTGGCAGCGTTTTTTGTTTTTTGTGAGCATTTTAATTTATTTTAATTGTTATTTTGAATTTGAAAACTTATGGAATGGTATATTATTATCCCCATATACCAAAATAATTGCACATTGTTAAAATAATTTAGTCCGACTGAACAAGTGAGATATTTTTTTATTCAGAAATAAAGTTCGCACCTCAAAAAATCCTTAGAGACGAATTTTGATAGTAAACGAAAAATAAAATGTTTACCTTACTGAGGCCTTCGATTTTGCTTTAGAAATAAAAAAATAATATCAAGACGTAACTAATTTCCAAAAAACCTAGGAAGGATTTAGGCCCGTCAAAACTTTCGTGAAGGAATTCAAAATGACGAGACAGAACAAAATTTTTCTTGATTTGAAACTCGTGCTTCTCCCATTTAAAGGTATAAAACCTAAAAGATACCCATATGGATTAAACGAACTGTAATTTAGTTTTACAACAGTGGTATTAACGTTGGATTTTGATAATATTGTTAGGACTTATAAATTTATAATGACATCGAACCAAAAAACACATTCCCCAAAAATCTAGCCCCAAAATTTCGTATTTAAGTGTTTCAAAGAAGATGGCCTCGAGACCTTATATTGTAAAAATGTTTTTAGAGTGCTACCATTGGGTAGTTTCTCTACATGCTTGTACCATACCATTACGATTTCCACAAATTTACTTTATGTATTTATGTACAGTCGTAAATATCAATAAATAAATTTTAAAAAAAAAATGTTTCAAAAGACGCTATTTTTTAGATTATATATTAGATTAGATATATATATTAGATTTTTCCTTTAAAAAAATTTTTGGTCTACTTTACTAGAAGCTATTTTCGATTTTGTATACTTGAACTCGTTTAATATCATAAACAATATTTTCTTCATATCCTAGACGAAAAATCGAATCGACTGTCATATGATAACCATTAAATAGATGTAGAGTAAAGGCGATTTACGGTAATATAAACAATTTCTAAAATTATATGAAATACTTTTTTTCCCGACTCCTAGGGCACATTGGCCAGAGCCCTCGGAGAAATGTCTAAAATATTTTGACAGTATTACCGAAAAAGTTTTATTGAAATCATCCCCCCCTCCACTTGTATAGACTTCCCTTTTTAGTATTTCTGATTGATATTTTGTATTGATTGATATCACCTTCTATTCACAATTTCTGGATTATGTCTTTTTATCTCGAAGAGGTTGTTTTTATGAAGAAAATATTGATTATGAGATATAAGAACGAATGTCAAAGATCCCGTACTCGGGGCTGGGAACTCGTCAATTCCCGTAATGTTGAGGTCGTTAACCGATAGTGTAGACATTCTAATGGCTGTGTAAACGCCTCAGATCCCGCCCTTGTTTTTCAACCTTACAGGTTAATCTCAGTTTAGAACCGCTGGCTCCTAGATATAAAAGCTTTATATAGTAGGCCCAATTTGTGGCAGTCTATTATTAGGCAGGGGGTTCAATGTCACCGCGCCGCCACGTCACAATGCCTTGTAAAATTTTCTCATATTTATTTTCGATTGAGTCATCTCGTGTCCTATGGGAAAAATAAATGGAAGACAGCCTTAAAAGTTTTCAATGTTATTTTTTTATAGATTTATTACGTTCTATTCTTCCTTAATTTTCTGATAATTATTTATTATTATCTTTGGCCAAAATCACTCTCATATTTCATTCAAATAAATATTTCTTTTTAAAAATAAAGTGCGGTGCGAACATTAAGTAACTTTCACTCCCACCCCGAACTTTGAGTTGAAATTAATCCTAGCTTGTTTCAGAACACACATTTTTATATTATATATAAATAATAAATATATTATAAACTGAAATTGATTATAAAAGGAAACTGTAGGGAAAAAAACTGTTTTTTATTATTTTATTATACCATGTAATTATATGTAATTTATATATGACCGATTACGGATTGATAAGTATGCTGTGTATGTAGCAACCTGATGTATTTGGGCAGCATAGATGAATAAAGTATTTCTCTTTCTCTCTCTCCGTGGAAATGTTTCCTGTAATTTTACAACTGAGCCTTTCATTTGAAAGATTGGAAAACTCCAATTTTAACAAAAATAATAACTCTCGATCCCAAATTTTAATAGTATAAAAATTTGAAATATATATTAGTTTAATTTATTATTATTTTTATACGCATGTATATTTTCCATTATTATCAATTTCATAATTTTCTCTCTGGTCGGAACCTGACTTTTTTTTTCTTTATCAAACATAGAATAGAATGAAAATTATTTATAATAATAATTCAAACAATAATAAAATTAATAAATAATAAACATTTTAATTATAGCTACACATAGCAAGGTCATCTACAATTACATTAAATTAAAATTCAAAATAGCACTCAGTTCCTGAGGGGTTCAACCATAGAATGAGATTAAGAAGAAAATATCGGAATATGTGGAGCAATGTAAATTATATATATGCCTTCTATTTATATACTAGTTATTTACATACTCGGGTTCGATCGTTGGTCTATTAAAATTCATTAAAAATATATAATTTTTTTAAACTATTAAAAAATGAGGTTTCGAACTCTACATGACAATATGATATGAGAGGGCTTCAGTTTCAACTCATAACCATAGAATTCCAATTGATTAATATTTTTCCCTCTGAATTTTAAATTTAATAATATAATTTTTTTTTATTGCACCTTAAATAGACATATAAAAATACGACAAACGATAAAATTTTAGAACGAACTTATGTGTATATAAATATAGGTTTTGCGAAAATAACTTATTGAAAAACAATAAGGCGCTGATGAGATGAAAAGAATCATTGACCCGTGTTATCGCTGGGGTGAGAGATCACTAATAGAGATTTAATTAAGCACTGATTGATTTCTGTTCCCATCTTCTATCTTCAGAGTTTTATCATATCTTAGTCAACAACTCAGCGGCGGAGAAAAAAAAACCAAGGATCTCTACCTAAAGGAATACCTTTTATATTTAATGAGTTCTATGTCAAAATGTACTTTACCCATTTCAGAAAAATTCGGTACAACACATAACTTTCATTTACCAGCCTATTTTGAGTTGAAATTAATCCTGTTTCGTTTCAGAACAGATAATTTTATATTTTTTACTGGAGCGATACTTACCCATACTAATTTTTCTAATGAGCCTTTCAGTTAACAGATTTAGTAACTCAATTTCAGGAGTAAGGAAAGTACTTTTAAT
>NW_027110542.1:158301-159078 GCF_000696795.3 Halyomorpha halys
ATATATAATTTACTGAATTATTTCAAATTATGAAGAAGATGATCAGCACTGTAGCAAAAGAAAACAAAAAATAGTTAGCAACTATTTATTTGCAGATTTTTCGCCCCACTTTTACTTACTTTTATACTTTTAATGGTTCTCTTTGTATAATTTTTCTTTTCCAAAAATATAACAGTTTACTAAAATTTATATTCTGCTTTCGACCATTTATTCGTTAAATTGTATTGAATAAATATTGAAATATTAAGAATGATTTTATGGAGTTAATCTGGTCAACTGACAGGCTCAAATATAGGTTAAGTGAAATTAAAAACTAATAATTTAATTACAATGCTAACATAATAAAATATATGAGGAGGATATAGTTAGGGGTTCGGTCAAGGAAGAACAGAAATAAGTTAAAAACTTATTTATTAGTGCCAAAGTTTCGGCCAGAAGTTCTAGCCTTCATTAGGGATACTGAAAAAAAAACAAGATAACAACCAATGGAAAAAATGATATATAGAATGATTAGAAAATAAGAATAAGAAATAGCTAACATTATGGATAAATGAATAGTGTTAACAGACATTGTTAATAGTTTTAGTATTATAAGAAGATAAAGGCTATGTGAGAAGAAGAATATTAAAATTAAGTATTAGGTAAGAACAGATAGTAAAATAACACTAAATGATGATATTATTTAATAATATAATATTGTTATTTATGGAACATCGCCCTTGATACAATGATAATAATTACGGGTGTAATTTGATATATCATTTTTTAGGGACATCA
>NW_027110542.1:159128-175236 GCF_000696795.3 Halyomorpha halys
TCTGTTCTTTTTTACTACTTAATTTTATTAAGTAGTAAAAAAGAACACTATTTCACCAACATCTAGCTGATATTTAACTTTGATATGCCAAGTTTAATCATAATCGAGAAAATCGAAAAAAAATTAAAAAATCGATAATATAAAGCGTCACTTTGGGTTGGTCTATAATAACGAAAAAGTTGTTATAACCCAGGCATACACCTACCCTAAAAATGTAATTATATTTATTTTTTATTAATATACTTGTTTGAGAGTGGTTAAGTTTCTTTAAAACAATTTTGATCTTTTTCTCTCAACTTTATTCTTTTTTAAACTTCCGACGTTTCGACCACTTAGGTCATTTTCAAGGATTCCTACAAACAGCTCCTTTTAATTACTTTTATAACAATTTCCTTCGCTTACATACTGATTTTTTTTGGTCTTACCTTATTTTGTTTTCATTTTTTCCTTTAAAATTCTTTAAATGCCTAATAAGTAATAATAAGTAAGTTAGTTAATAATAATAATAATAAATAAGGTAAGACCAAAAAAATCAGTATGTAAGTGAAGGAAATTGTTATAAAAGTAATTAAAAGGAGCAGTTTGTAGGAATCCTTGAAAATGACCTAAGTGGTCGAAACGTCGGAAGTTTAAATAGAATAAAGTTGAGAGAAAAAGGATCAAAATTGTTTTAAAGAATGTAATTATAGTTTCGTACATTTTTTCACATTTAACCGATTTAACTGTTCACACGATGAACATTCTGAAACATCTGGTTATTTGGACTTAGGGGCCATAAAAATTACATTTCGAATTCGAAATTATTCATGATCGCAAAACGTTTCCTTGTTACAACACAATACATAAATAAAATATTGTGGTCCTGAAAAAATAATATATAATTAACGAAATTCAATTAACATTAGACAAACAACTAAACAGCTCTATAAATAATTGGAAAGAAGCACTAAGCTTCGCACAAAGTCAAATTAATATTTCTTTCCAAAAAGAGCCCTCAATCTTGGTAAAAATTAAATTAATACAAAAACTGATAAAATAAATTTTGTCTAGATCTCCTCATTTATAGCGAATCATATTTAATATGGAGTAAATTGACCTGGGCAATCGATTCATACAAACTTCCAAGAAGAGACAATCGATTCGAAAAGTCTCGACTTTGCTAAAGGGATACAGAACCACAGAGGTAGATTTAAGATCTAAGAATGCCTTTAAAAATATACAAAGTGACAAAGGATTCTACAATTTAAAATTTATTAATTTTAATATAAAATTAAACCCTATGATAAAAACAATAATGCAATGTTTAAAAACCATAACATCTGTGCTGAATTTTAATTAATTCAAGATATAATAAATAAGAAAGAAATATAAGGAGCCTAATAGGAAAAATCATGCAGAATACTAAACGAAGCCTTTGAATACAATTAAAGAACAATGTGTGATGATAGATAAGAAACCTAATGAAAAAATTATTAATTTACAAACTAAGAAGTCAATTCTTAGCACATTAATACAGTGGAATCTCTCTTAACAGGTACCTATCTCTAACCGATAAACCTCTTTACGAAAATTTTACTATGGTCCCGACCAATAAAATACAAATTTAATGCATTTGAACGCCTATATTACGGAACCCCTCCACACCGGACTCAACCACTTTTGTTCCAGGTCAGAGGACAAAATTCATCAAGCAGGAATTTCAAAATAGACGATTCCAAAATTAAATTTGTGTGTCACTTGTTCCGGGGAAAAAGAGCAAAATATTGTTTTTTATTATTATTTATATAGTGTAGTCATTTTTTTTAAATATAAGAATTTTAATGATTTTTTTTTTTTATAAAAACATGGATTATGTATTTTAGGTACGTAAATATCACATAGTTACTCAATTAAAAATGAATTCTTATGTCCAATTAGTGCAAAAATATTTATTATTTACAACTACTAAAATAAAGGAAAAGGAAAAAGCGATACATATATATTTTTTTTTTCCTCGGTAATAAGCTCCGGCATACAATGTTGCATTAGTATTGGATATTTGTAATTACAAAATTGTACAGAAGATAATACATAGAAAATTATTAGCAAAAGAAATGAAAGAACATAAAACAAAACAATAAGAGGTAAGAGAAAGTAAAAATAAAATAATAATAATAAAATGAAATATGATATAAACAAAAATAATAACATGATAGAAGTATCTATTATGTTATTTTTTTTTAATCATATTTATTATTATTTTCCTTTTTTTTAAATTTATTCTTTGTACACAGTTGTACTTTATTTATTATTGCTATTTTATTTTTCATTTCTCTCAATTCTGATTGTTTTGTCTAATGCTTTTTCTCTTCTATTGTAAATAATCTTCTATACAATTTTTTTTTAAATTTAAATATCAAATACTAATGTTGTAATATCATTTTTAAATTTAAATATCAAATATATAATGTTGTAAATTTAAATATCAAAAACTAATGTAATACAATTAAACATTGTACATAATATGCTTATTACATGGTGTAGGTACAAATTGTTTAAAATATACACCTCTTTTTTTTTAAGTGCCTATTTAATTACAGCAATAAACATTTTTTATCTTAAAAATTCTATCATATAAAACAAAAGATTCTGTTTTAATTAATAAGAATAAATATGTATAAAATACTAATAATATGTATAAGATAATAATAAATTAATATAACTAAAGAGCAAGATTAAAAAGAAGAACTAACTTGAAATTATTTAAAATAAAAAGAATTTTATTCAGAAAGCTAAAATAAAAGCAACAAAAAATGTATATATTTTAGAGCAAATACGTGATTAGTTAAATCATTTATTCTAATAATTTTAATTAAATTAGAACGAATCAAGAAGTAATTGAGAAATAAGATTGCTTCAAAAATGACTGATCATTTCAACATTGTTGTTGATAGATACTAAGTAAGTAATAAGTAACAGATAATTTTACTGAGTACTTTTTCTTCAAAAATGACTGATCATTTCAACATTGTTGTTGATAGATACTAAGTAAGTAATAAGTAACAGATAATTTTACCGAGTACTTTTTCTTGAAAATTACCTCTTTTACTCCCCAATGATGATTGAAAATGACCCCAATTTGTTGAGTTGGACATGAGAGAAATATTATTACAATTATAAAAATAGGTAAGATACAATTTGTATTTTTATTCACAAGTCTGAAAGGCAATTAGGTACTGTATTGATTCTTTCGAAAGGTATTATTATTCTATAATCCTCAGATTGACAAATTTCGTATATATCAATCGGTTATACAAATAATGTGCTAAAAAAATAATCCTTAGTCAAGGACAACGAAATAAAGAAATAACTCTTCTTAGCTTGTTAGTTGAGGTAATATGAAACATAAATTTGACACTGCAGATCTGAAACAGCACATGCGATAGAGTGGGTCTTTGACCCAGGCTGCAAAGGTTAGCCGCGTATGGCCGGCCTCGCACATGTGGTTCACACATTAGAACAGCGTCGCCAACACAAGTCCCCCCTCGACGACATCGTTTATCTCTTCCGCCTCACACGAGATGGTTCAACGGTACCTGCTATCTACACGAGATAATACGAGAAAGTAAAATATTTGAGCCCTAGAGATAACTCCAATTCTTAAACAAAACAGTTAGTTAATCAGCAACTTAACTGCGTTATTTGTTAGTAATAAAAGATAGTTTCTATTTTCAATTTTCCCTAATTAAAAACCATAAAAAGTTACCTACAATAAAAATCAGGGTCTCTAGATTTCCTGTTGAAGATATAGTACAAGAGCCGGGAAGAAAAAATATTAGTTATTTCACCCCAATTTTTGATTACTTTATTTGAAAACTATGTATAATTACTAGTGACAATTGACGAGTCTGCCAAGTATAGGTAGGGGTAATAAAAAATAACTACTGTTTTAAAACGTTAACAAAAATATTTTTTCATTCGGAGCTCTATATCTTTAATACTACCAACAACAATAGAAAATCTAAAAGAACGTTATTTAAAGTATAATAAATTTGCTAAAATATTAGCCCTAATAGAGTTATTTACATTCAATAGTCCCCAAGATATAGCTTTTCAAAAAACATTTCATAAAAATGTACTAATAGATTAGTAGTTACAGAATTTATTTTGTTGTGAAATCTATATCTCAGGAACTATGTGACGTATAAATGTCAATTAGCACTCAAATTAAAGCTAGTTTAATGTACTACAAAGTAGTTTATGACCTTTTTCTTCGTATGAATAGTAGTTTTCATGATATTTGCTAATATAAATTGATTTATAGTTGTTCGGACAATAAGTTTGATTTATGAAAAAATTTATCTCAGGAACCATTCGACGTAGAGATATCTGCTAGTACTCAAATTAAAGCTAGTTAAATTTACTTCAAATAGTTTATAACGTTTATCTTTGTAGGAGTTGTAGTTGTTATGATATTTAACAAAATAAATAATAACTTTATGGTACATTAAACTAGCTTTAATTTGAATGCTAATAGACATCAATCTATACGTCACATAGTTCCTGAGATATAGATTTAACAAAATAAATTCATTAAATACTAATCTATTAGTACATTATTATAAAATGTTGCTTTTTTAAATCCAATATCTCGAGAACAATCAAACGTAAGTAACTCTATTAGAGTTCATATTTTAGCAAATTTACTCTACTTTAAATAATGTTCTCTTAGATTTCTCATGTTGTAGGTAGTTTTGAAGATATAGCTCCGAGTGAAAAATTATTTTTGAAGTTTTGAAACAGCCGTCATTTTATATTCTCCTTACCTATACTTGGCAGACTCATCAATTTGGACTAGTAACTATGCATAGTTTTCATTAAAGTAATCAAATTTGGGGTGAACTTTTTTTGTACCTTTTTTCTTCTCTCGGTCTCTAGTACTAGTAGAAGAACTATAAGATCAATTGACAAAATGATGTAGTAAAAATAGAGGCAAGATGCTTTAGCACACAACACATGTAACATGTCCAGGATAATCCTATTCCCAACCTAAATGACTAAAGCTGCATTCACAAAGAAGCGTCGGTATCAACACGCTCGTGTGTTCCAGAGAGACGATCGTGGTGAAAGTAGGATTTAAGTTGTCTATGACCTTCGATTTTCACAATATCCATAAAATAAATTAACAAACTAAAGATAGGCGAAATGCAAGGAAAGGTAAATATCGGTAAAATAGATGGCAGATGATAAAAAGTCATAGGAATAATACTATGTAAGTAATTAATTCCACTTTCGTTCTAGGTCTATAATCAGATACTTGTAATTTAATTACCCAGTCATATAATTTCTTTATAAATGTAATTTTTTTCAATGTTAAATTAAAAATAAACCACTGAAGTTAGCTGACAAGATTGGAAACAATGAATTTACGCCTAATTGTGAGAAGAGCTAATTATCAATTACGAAGATTGGGGAGATTTTTTAATTAATTAAAACAAGGTATGCGTAAACATGCATCAGTTAGCAGTTCTAAAACAATACTAATTGAGCATAAACGTGTGGATAGTTAATGTCCTTCCCCAAATGACTTTTGAATAGACACTCAATGGGTCAATTTAGCTTGTACCAGCCAATCCAAACAAATATATCCACACACTTGCGCGCCTAAAAATGTTACAAACCACCATTAATAATCACCACTCCAACAACTCTTTTGACTAATACAATAATTAATTCCTAATGAACCTTTATTATAGTATGGTAGCTTTAGGAATCATTAGATGTTATATTTACAAATGTCATAAACTACTTCAAGAGATTTACAAGAGGTCTCCACGTTTATTTCTCTCGCTTTAGAAACCATTTTAAGGCGTAATCGGAAATGTCCTTTCATAAAAATTCTAGGTTCCAGGTTTAATTTTCTCCTATATTGGTAGAGTCAACTCTAAAATCATCACCAGATATGATTTACTGCAACTGTAGGGAGATACTTCCAATACAGGAGCCCGAAGCATAAAATCCACATTATAAAACATACAACGGCAAATAAATCTGAAAATTATTTTCCATTACACTTAACACGGAACTTTTACTATTTAATAAATTGAAGAAATAGATCTTTTTTTCACATATAAGCAATTTTGCAATTTATTTTAGTTTCTTATATAAAATATTTTCATGGATTGTTTGAGAGTAGTTAACTGTAATAAAACACAAATTATTTTGATCCTATAGGAATATACTCTCAAAATATTTTATTAACGCTCCCACGTTTCGGCCCTTAGTCCATTATCAAAAAGACAGCCTAAAATTTTCATATTAATAACATATAATTCAACTCAAACATAACAATTCTCTCTGTCTAAAAACTTCAACACTAGCCTGCCAACTTACACAAAACACGGAGACCTAAGGTCAGTAAGTCAAAACTTTTCGATGCGGCCATGCAACTTTTTTTTTTTTAATAATACTGCTTAAATTGAACCCAGATTCACGTAAATTAGAAGTTGATTTTGAGCGGTTCGTTTAACTTAATAATTTCTTTAAAATTTTTTACAAACAGTTTATTTTTTATTAATACTAGAAATGTTCTCCACATTTTTTAAGTTACATTTTAAATAATAAATTATATAAAATATTACATATATAAATAATTACATAAATAAATAGTACGCTATTTCGAATTATCAAGAATATGGTCAGAGGTAGCGGTGAAAAGAAAACAAAAAATCGCTGTTAACTATTTTGTTTTCTTTTGACCGCACCCCTGATCATCTTCATAATTTTAAATATTAAACGTTTACTTATTTCATTTTTTGTGATTTAATATCCGCTGTTTTTTAAAGAGCGGATGTACCGTTTAATCTCATAGAGCATCCACATTCCTGGTCTATGGTCAGCTACGTCCGAACTCCAATACGTCCAAATTTCTTCTGAAGTGATTGGGCATATTATTCAGTACCTGATAGCCCAGGAATTTTCATAAAGTCACACGATGCGAAATAAACTAATATATGAATCAAACTTTATAATAATTATAATAAAGACCTAATGAACCCGAAGGTTCGATGCCAATACCACCAATGGCTCTCTACATACATTCTTCTAGTGATACCCCTCCAAACCCAATTCTACTAGATCAGTATTAATGCAATGCTCCCATCTACGTTTCGGTCTATCCCTTGGACGTTTACCCGTCGGTTCAGTGTTTATTATCATGTTAGGGATCCACTCGTTACTAAGCCCTACAACCTTACACGCCTATCTTATATGCCACAATGCTATAACTTGAATTATATTTACCGGGTGTAGGCCCCTTAATTGAGTGTTGTGTAGTTTTAACTTCTCGCGTTAATTCATCCTTTTTGGTCCGAATATTTTACGCAATACTTTATTTTCAAAAACCTTAAGGCGCTGTTCATCCCTTAGTGTAAGCAGCCACATATCGAATCCATAAAGAGCAATGGGAAGGAAATACATAACTATTTTCAAAAAAAAATTCAAATTTTTAAGTTTTTAAGTCTAAACTACCAATTTATTACAAAATACTGATCTACATGACAATAATAAGGCCTATCTGGACATACAGAGTTAAGCTTTGGGGCTCCACTAAACCTCGTATCCAATCTTTACAATCCAAAATCCTACAAAAAATCCTCAATGCTCCTTACTTTGTCACAAATAAAATCATCCATAAAGAACTAAATATCCCTTATTTAACCGATCTAGCATGAACCAGATATCAATCCTATTATACATTATAAACTCCCAAACCACTCAAAACCATTACTTTCTAACATTGGTTCCTCTTCCATTCCTGACAACCCTCCGAGGCGCCTGAAAAGAAGATGACCTCAAGACCTTATATTGTAAAATTGTTTTTAGAGTGCTACCAATGGGTAGTTTCTCTACATGCCTGTAACATACCATTATGTTCTTACTACCAATTTACATATTGTATTTTATGTACAGTTGTAAATGTCAATAAATAAAAGGATTTTGGGTAGAAGGCGCGAGCTAAGCAGTTTCGAAATTGATAAATAATAAGCATTTTACGCCTTCAACCTCGCTTTTATTTTTTCATCAATTTGTTTTTTTCTAATTGCCGTAGAACCTAAATACTTAAACCTATCTACCTGTTCAAACGTAATTCCTCCTATATCTATATCACCGAAATTGCTCGTGTTTCTACTGCTAACCGTGTATTTTGTTTTATCCGTATTTATTTCAAGACCTAGTTCCTTCCTGGAGTTTATTAACGTGGTTGTATTTATGTAGTTCTATAGTTTCCTTGCCCTCACCCAATAATATCAAATTATCAGCATACCCAAGCACCGGTATTTTACCACCAAAAGGAATACAACTTAAAATATGATTAATACATAAGAACTTTGATGAAGTTCAGAAGAAACCTAATGGGTATTTTACAAAACAAAACCTACCTAATTGGATCTGGAGTAAGTGGATTGGTTATATTCAAAAATCAAAACAGTGCTATTAAAGTTTAATCACAAATTCCGTTACTAAGCAATTAACTAGTTTAATATTTCTTTTAACATTTATAGTTTAATATTTCACTATTTTTACTTTTGCTTACCTCTATGTATACAGTAAGGGATATTTTTGCGATCGGGAAAAATTTCGAACTAGAGTTGCCGAGGAAAATACATGTTTTGAGGTAACCTCCAACCAAGAGTCAAAAAAACCTGATCTGTATGTCTGTGAACAGGCTACCTCAAATCGAAAAGATGTAAGAAACTGAAATTACACAATTAATGCGGGTATATGCCTGGGATGGGACAGCAACTTTTTGGCTAAAATCTATCAGAAGTATATAAAATATATCTCTAGAACCATAAGACGTACATATGTTTGCCAGAACTCAAAATAAAGAAAATTTAATTTACTATAAAGTAGTTTATGACACGTATCTTCGTACGGTCAGTAGTTTTTATGATATTCCCATATCAATATAAATTTAGCACGTGAAAATTTGTCCGAATAACTATAATCAATATCAACTATAATATCAAAATCAATTTATTTTAGCAAATCTCGTGAAAAATACTACAACGTAGTATGTCATAAACCACTTTACAATCCATTAAACTAGCTTTAATTTAAATGCTAATAAATATCTGTACGTCGAATGGTTTTTGAGATATAGGTTTCTCAAAATAAATTCACTAACTACTAATCTTTCAGTACATTTTTATTATGAAATGTTGCTTTTTTAAAATGCTAGATCTCTATAACTATTAAACGTAAATAGCTCTCTTATGGCTCACATTTTATTCTACTTACGTTTCTAGTGTTATTGATAGTTTTAAAGATATAGAGCTCCGAATAAAATTCAATTGTTTTAAACATTTTGTAGCCACCGCTAGTTTTTATTGCTACCTATACTTGGCAGACTCATCAATTTTGACTGGTAGTTCTAAAGTTCAAAAAGTGGGGTGAAATGATTGTCTTTGTTCGCCTCTTGTACTTGTGTCCTTTGAACAGACAAGCTCAAAAACGAAAAGACCTACGAAACTAAAATTACATATTTAATATAAGCCTGGTATGTGATTCGTCCAACCGGAAGCGACACTATATAGAATCGATATTTCACATTTTTTCGATTTTCTTTAAAACAGCTATAACGATTATAATTAAACTCGGTGAATGAGCATTAATGAGCCATATATTTCTGTTTAATATCAGACAGGTCTTGTCCTCATTGAAGTAGTATAACAGAGTATGGAATAAAAATGTACCTTTAATTTTGTTTATAGCAAAATAGCAAATATCAAAGAATTTTATACATAACTAAAGGAAAAATAGACATATAGGATTCCAAGAGGAAAAGTAGATAGCGCCTAATATTTCCCAATTGCATCACGGCCTTCCTTATCTTAATACTTTAATATATGTTAAACTGTTGTATTTTTCTAAATGTAAATTTTATATTTGTTATAGTCGTACCGAGAAACCCTAAAATAAGAATTTCTATACCAAAATAGAAAATTAAAATGTTTTGTTCATTTTTGAATTTTCGGCTTCAATGGTCTAGGGATTTTTTTTTTTCGAAAACCACAAAAACAGAGTCACGTAGGGACGTGAGTACGCTAGTAAGTAAAAGTTGCGTCATCAAAAAAGTTTCAATTTACTTTTGAATTATCAAAACAACATTTTTAGTCGTAACGTATTTTTTCCTGTTTTGATAATTACAAAATATGTTTATGATATGTAATTTAATAAATAAAACAAAAAACAGTTAACCTTTTTTTTCTTCATTTCTACCTAAAGAAATTTTTATAGATTGTATTTTTAGTAAATTATACCTTAAATATATTATTTTATTTAAATGAAATAAATTTTATCCAATTTTAGTCTCAAAACAATTTATATTTCTTTATTAGTCCGACGTTTCGGCCATCCTCAAGGAAACTCTTCATACAATTCTAGAACCGTGATATCACAAGGTTGTGATAAATTATAGTAGGAAGGTTGACTGTAATTACAAGTTTTAATTTTTAATTTAATAAATTGTATTGACAAAACAGGTTAATTATGCACTAAAGTTAATAACCTGGGCAAAATAGCCTCCATATTTTTTTTAAAATTAATGTGGTTCTAGAATTGTAATGAGATTGTCCTTGAGGAAGGCCGAATTGGCCGAAACATCGGAATAATAAAGAAATATAAATGTTTTGAGACTAACATTGGGTAAAATGTATTCTATTTAAACAATAGTAACCAGTCTCAATAAAATATAAAGATTTTATATATATATATACAATATTATTTTATTATAACTCTATATCTGAAACTTACCTTAAGCAGTTTTTTTTTTTATAATTCTAAACTATTACTATAGTATGTTTTCTATTCTTTTGGATGCTAAGATTTTTCTATTTTCATTTTTTTCTTTTCTTTTTTAATTATTTTTTTAATGAGGTGTTTATAGTTAACCGTAGATTTATATAAAAACAAGATGGTCTGGGGGTGCGCTCAGTAAAAATACACAAATAAGTTTCATTTTATTGAGAATATTTTCTGACTTCACCTCCCCTCTTCCCCCCCCCCCCACCTGCCATCTTATCTCATAATTATTTATTTGTTTGTTTTATTTATTTTTTACTTACGTTTTTATTTTTATTTTACGTATTATACTACCCCCTCTGTAGAGTACTCTAGACTACAACGATAGTAAATAAATAAAACATATTCCCTACGAGCCTTAACATCAATCTCGTATTTTGTGAACTTTCGTAATAATGGAAACAGTGAGAGGTTTTATAAAGACTTCCTCAATTGTAAAGTGGCTTCTTCCTCGAATCAAGAACCCTAGAAGTGCCATTCGCCCGTAAATGAGGCATAAATTTTCTAATAAAGATGCATTCTTCAGCTAATCGCCTCATTCGAGTGTTTGTATCAAGTATTCACAACGGCTATTTATCAAAACGGTTATTTTGTATTTAAATGAGTCTCCGACCGTAACCAAAAACCTTTCAGCACAACATTATTTCGGTGTTAGGACTAAGGTGATAGCTGAAACTAATTGAAATAACAAATAAATTGGAGTACTACTTTGTCAACGCTAGGAAATGGCTGAACCTAAGTTCTTTAGGATTCTGTTATTTTTCAAATTTACTTATTTTGGATACTACATAAGCTATTCTAAATTTTCATAGCTTTCGCTCATTTAGCTGAAGCTTACAATAATTTTATAATAAAATTCTATTCATTATTAAGACGATTGTAAGTGAGAGTTCAAACCGTGTCCTTATCAAACTCGAAATTGCAGCGGCGCCAATATGACAGTAGTGTGGGTTGACTTTTATTTCGTGACGGACCCATGGAATTAAAACTCTACCTCACTTTGGTTAGAATATGGTGGTAACTTGCAGGATAAACTCCTTTCCCGTATGTCAGATATGGCTCGAAAGATGATTACAGTAAAATACGTGCAGTAAAATACTCAAAATCGTGCAATAACAACTCAATATGTGCATCATCAACTTTATAGTTCAATTTTTAATATTAATACATGGAAAGCTTACTTAATATATCTTATAGCATGTACTTCCAATTAATTGTTCAGTTGTGTAAAAACTACCAAATAATGGGTCAATGTAGAAAAATTATAAAAAGTTAGATTTTAGTTAGACTTTAATTTTAAAATTAATACTAAAAATTAGACGGAAGAATGGAGGCATAAGGGCGGTGTGAGAATCCAAGTTATAACAATAACAAGCTTATTCTTGAGAGACTTTTTCATAGTTACTGGGACATACTATTCCAAGAATATTGTGACTTGCTAATCAATGCATTGTTTTACCTCAATTTTTGGGAATTCTAAACTATTAATTAATAATATAATAAGAATAATAGTCTCATAACTTTTTTGTTTCTATTAATTTCTTTTGTTTAACTTAACTTTTATGTTTCCTCTTTATCTCATATTATGGTTACATATATTTTCTTTCTCTCAATTTTCTTTTTCTTTCCATAATTGTAATTTTTAATTAATTAATAAACTATTATATTCATATTTCTTTGCATTATATAACTTCATTTTTATTTGATTTCCTTATTTATATTATTTTACCTATGTATACCTTTTATTTTCCACTTCTTTCATACTTTATTTTATTAATTCCATTCTTTAAAATTATTAATTTATGTCATTCTGTTTATATTTTATTTTCTATATTCATTGGTAACAACAAGATAACAATCTTGTTCTGTTCTTAGCCCTGATGAAGGCTAGAAACTCTAGCCGAAACGTAGGCACGATTAAATAGGTTCCATCACCTTATTTGTGTTTTATTTTGACCGCACCCCCAACTATCTTTTCCTCATATAATTCATTTGTGTTTCACCCGGTGATCGGGACAGCTGTCGCAACCACTAACATCGTGTGAACTGACATTGGTAGTTGTAATATCAACTATCTTCGCATGCGTGACTCTGTCAGGCGGAAATGGGTCTTAAATTTGTCTAAAGGGACAATTTTGCGTCTAAAAAGTAATAATTGTTCTAAAACTATCGAAAACAATCAACCGGTGTACAGATAAACTACCTTTATGAAACTTTTCTATTCTAGTTAATACCTCTATTTTCTAACCAAAAAATTTTTTATAGTGCCAATATATAATTTCACTATTTGCTAAAGATATTCAAAGCCTATCTGAAACAAGAAATCTTTTTATTTATACATTGAGTGAGAACCAAAGTAATAAGAATTATTGAAATGATTTTAATAATATGCTACCAATCCTGACGCATTAGTAATCTGTGGATGATTAGGTAATTTATATCATTTTAATAAATATAAATTTTTTAAACTCGAGAAACTGCAACACTTCATATATCTAGACGTAAATAGCAAATTATGGTCAGCAAAATTATTTCGTAATGTTTACTATAATTTTTCACCTTTTTTATTTTTCATCTTGGATACATTTATAAGAATAAAAAATTCAGTACAAAAATTTCAATTGACAACTATGCATCATTTTTTGCTCTTTTCTGAATAATTTCACTTAATGAAACTAACGTTAGCTCTTATTTTTCAAATATTATTTAAAAGAATAATATAAGCAAAATTTTCATTAAATGTTTCAAGTATGTAATTTTTACAATTCACAATTCATGGAAGAACAGAGCCCAATTAAATTAAATATCTTTATTGACAAGATAACTTCCCTTTGATTAATTGAACAAAGTTGTGGGAAAATACAATATTAAGGAAATATACTATTTTTCTATAATATTTTATTTCCATATACAATAATGATAAGTAAAGATAAAATAATAAAGTTTGAATGTTGCACTATAAGTGAGAATCTAAAGGTTTAAGGTGGCAAAGGGTCAGTGACCCGCCCTAGCCTCTACAGCTAACATGTTCTCTCTTACTTTACACTAACTTTATCTTTTTAATGATCTTATTAACATTAATCTATATTTATATCTTAAAATATTTTCCCAAAAATAAATATTTAATCTTAAATTAGTCGTTCAGAGGATACATTAAATGACGATTTAAGCATACACAATTTAAATATACTTAAATCAATACACCAAAAATTAACCGAGGACTAAAAGAGGTTGGAGTACACTGCTGACGGTATCAAAAATACCATGCGACCGATAACCAAGCATCTATATTTTTGGTTATCACGCATTTACCCTGCTTAGGACTTTTCAGATTTTTTTAAAAACTATAAATATGATACAGAACAAATCGAGTTAACTTGTGGAAAAAGATTTGTCTTTATTTACTTTCACTTACCTATTTGTAGGAGTAAGGGAAAGTGTTTCGATCGTGTAAAATTTTGAATTCGAGTTTAATGGTCTGTGTGCCTGTCTGTGAACAGTCTAACCCAAAAACGAAAAGTCGTATGAAACTGAAATTCTATATAGGCTATTTGCCTGGGAGGTGACACCACCTTTTTTGGTATTTTTTAAAATTAGAAATAAATAACCACTCATTGTTGGCAACAATAAATAAATGATAAATAAAAAATATTATAAAATTTGATGAATAACTAAAGGGAGGAAAACGGGAAAAAATATATACAGGTTGTAATTGGAAAAAAATCGAGATATCCTTATCTCTCCCGAATGCCAGCGTATGTTTACGACTTCGTTATATTTTGATATATTCTTGGCATGAAAAAAGATAGTATTTGTTATTTCTATTTCAAGAACTCTAAATATATATTTTTATAGCAACATAAAAATATAAAAAAAATTTATTCAAAATGTTCTCCCTTCCTTGAACTAGAATTTTTACAAAAATCGAACAAAATAGCGATAACCTGAACATAAGTCCACTAATATACTCAAAACTTCGGGACGCAAGCGAACATTGTGTGGTGGACTACGCCAGATTTCTTTCATCTATTTATTTCATATTTTGCGATTCAAATATAAGAAAAATAGAAAAATCTAAAATAAATGTGTAATAACATCATATTTTTTTTAATAAACTTATTTTAATTTTTGCCATAATTAGATTAAAAAAAGTATAGTTGATGACAAATGTTTTGTTCCAAAAGTATTATCCGATGGACAGGGACGTTGCTAAAACTATTTGGGAGTGGAGAGGGGCGACAAAATATTAAAATTGCCAACAATTTTGACCAGATCTCTCAACTATATTAAATTTGGATTTGAACTTATCAATTTTAAACACTTTGACAAGAATGTTTTTTTTTCGTATACAAACATAACATTATTTCAACAAAATCTCAGTTTTTTTTTAAATTTATAAGTTTTCAAATCATTGGGGGTAGACACCCCTCTGCCATAACTATGGCGACGTACATGATGATGAATAACAAACAAAAATTGGACCCACACACCTATTTTAGTCCCAGGGTACTATTAGATTAATATTAATTTAAATATTTAATTATTACAATAAAATTATAATCCAAAAGATGAATAGGTTGAGTTAATAAATATAAAATACATAATTATTGGTAAAAATGAATACATTAAATAAACACATTGCACTAATACAACCCATTGGATTCAGTAATTGATAAGGAATAATGTTCATCACTAACTTCCGTGGAAAGGGAAAATTTTGCCAAAGACACCCATAACCGCGGGTTTTTTGGCTCAAATCTTAATAGAGGTTCAGTGTGTAAGAAATTTATGGGAAATTTAATTGCATTTTTTTACCTTTTTCTTCTAGAGTATCTTCACATCGTATATCTAATTGGACGTGTTTTTTTTTGTTTGTTTTTTGTAGGAAATTTAATTACGTACCTAATGAAAAACAAATATCTAATTGGGTTTGTTTTTTTGTGTTTTTTTTTTTTGTAGGAAATTTAATTGCGTACCAAATGTTAAAATAATTAGCTGAATCCGAGAATTAGAAAAAGAGTTATCATCCAAAATATTTATAACATATCCTGGCAAAAAGGGTAAATAAATGTTCTGTGATAGCCAGGCTTGAAGTTAAGACTATTGAGCTAGCAACTCCCTTTATATAGATAAAACATGTACACAGAAAAAAATATTTTAACAAAGAATTATAAAAAAAATTTTAATTATTAAATTTCGATAACGAAAAATAGTTTTTTTAATTATGAGAGATAGTTGACCGTGGATGATAAATGAGGAGAAG
>NW_027110542.1:177136-192015 GCF_000696795.3 Halyomorpha halys
GCTAGAACATAATTAAATAAATGAATATAAAAAAAAATAGAAAATAAGTTACTGCTTTGGTAAACCATCTATGGTTACAATATTATTTTATTATAACTCTATATCTGAAACTTACCTTAAGCAGTTTTTTTTTTTATAATTCTAAACTATTACTATAGTATGTTTTCTATTCTTTTGGATGCTAAGATTTTTCTATTTTCATTTTTTTCTTTTCTTTTTTAATTATTTTTTTAATGAGGTGTTTATAGTTAACCGTAGATTTATATAAAAACAAGATGGTCTGGGGGTGCGCTCAGTAAAAATACACAAATAAGTTTCATTTTATTGAGAATATTTTCTGACTTCACCTCCCCTCTTCCCCCCCCCCCCACCTGCCATCTTATCTCATAATTATTTATTTGTTTGTTTTATTTATTTTTTACTTACGTTTTTATTTTTATTTTACGTATTATACTACCCCCTCTGTAGAGTACTCTAGACTACAACGATAGTAAATAAATAAAACATATTCCCTACGAGCCTTAACATCAATCTCGTATTTTGTGAACTTTCGTAATAATGGAAACAGTGAGAGGTTTTATAAAGACTTCCTCAATTGTAAAGTGGCTTCTTCCTCGAATCAAGAACCCTAGAAGTGCCATTCGCCCGTAAATGAGGCATAAATTTTCTAATAAAGATGCATTCTTCAGCTAATCGCCTCATTCGAGTGTTTGTATCAAGTATTCACAACGGCTATTTATCAAAACGGTTATTTTGTATTTAAATGAGTCTCCGACCGTAACCAAAAACCTTTCAGCACAACATTATTTCGGTGTTAGGACTAAGGTGATAGCTGAAACTAATTGAAATAACAAATAAATTGGAGTACTACTTTGTCAACGCTAGGAAATGGCTGAACCTAAGTTCTTTAGGATTCTGTTATTTTTCAAATTTACTTATTTTGGATACTACATAAGCTATTCTAAATTTTCATAGCTTTCGCTCATTTAGCTGAAGCTTACAATAATTTTATAATAAAATTCTATTCATTATTAAGACGATTGTAAGTGAGAGTTCAAACCGTGTCCTTATCAAACTCGAAATTGCAGCGGCGCCAATATGACAGTAGTGTGGGTTGACTTTTATTTCGTGACGGACCCATGGAATTAAAACTCTACCTCACTTTGGTTAGAATATGGTGGTAACTTGCAGGATAAACTCCTTTCCCGTATGTCAGATATGGCTCGAAAGATGATTACAGTAAAATACGTGCAGTAAAATACTCAAAATCGTGCAATAACAACTCAATATGTGCATCATCAACTTTATAGTTCAATTTTTAATATTAATACATGGAAAGCTTACTTAATATATCTTATAGCATGTACTTCCAATTAATTGTTCAGTTGTGTAAAAACTACCAAATAATGGGTCAATGTAGAAAAATTATAAAAAGTTAGATTTTAGTTAGACTTTAATTTTAAAATTAATACTAAAAATTAGACGGAAGAATGGAGGCATAAGGGCGGTGTGAGAATCCAAGTTATAACAATAACAAGCTTATTCTTGAGAGACTTTTTCATAGTTACTGGGACATACTATTCCAAGAATATTGTGACTTGCTAATCAATGCATTGTTTTACCTCAATTTTTGGGAATTCTAAACTATTAATTAATAATATAATAAGAATAATAGTCTCATAACTTTTTTGTTTCTATTAATTTCTTTTGTTTAACTTAACTTTTATGTTTCCTCTTTATCTCATATTATGGTTACATATATTTTCTTTCTCTCAATTTTCTTTTTCTTTCCATAATTGTAATTTTTAATTAATTAATAAACTATTATATTCATATTTCTTTGCATTATATAACTTCATTTTTATTTGATTTCCTTATTTATATTATTTTACCTATGTATACCTTTTATTTTCCACTTCTTTCATACTTTATTTTATTAATTCCATTCTTTAAAATTATTAATTTATGTCATTCTGTTTATATTTTATTTTCTATATTCATTGGTAACAACAAGATAACAATCTTGTTCTGTTCTTAGCCCTGATGAAGGCTAGAAACTCTAGCCGAAACGTCGGCACATTAAAATAAGTTAATCATACTTATTTGTGTTTCATTGACCGCACCCCCAACCATCTTCTCCTCATTCAAAAATAGTTTTTGTACTACTTCGTCAAAACGATGTACGACTTCTTACCGGCTTAGTATGTCCAACCCCTTTACGAATGTGATTTTCCTCTTCTTACCAACCAATGGGGTCCAACCATTGCGATCTCAGTTCAATTAAACACAATGATTATAAGGTACCATTGTCTTAAAATTTAATATAATTGAAATAAGCAATGCAAATGATTCGCTAAGTAACATAATCCATATTGTAGAATCAATATTATAATATCTATAATACATAATATAATATGTAGAATCAATGTTTTGAGTTGAGAATTTAAGAAAATAAGGAACAATACCACACTAACATTCAATTATTTTAATTTAAGCTATTTGTATTTTAAAAATAAAAAGTAGACACATTCTTCTGATTACAATATACGGTTCTATATTATTTATAGAATATATTATTACGGTTCCGTATTATTAATATACGGTTCTATTATTCACTTCTAAAAAACTTACTACGTCTAAAGCATGTTTAAAAAAAAATTTAAACATCATTATTGAAAAATATATGTATAATAATAAATTTCAGCTTAATTTTCTATTTTTTAAAAGTTGATGAGATCAAGAAAATAGGATTTTCAGTAATTATATTCTTACAAGTAAAAAAAAATGGTAAATTGAGATCTGTAATATTTTACGACGAAATTTATATATTTTTTTAATTGTTAAACTTTCTTTTAAAATAAATATAGGTACCGATATAGTTTATTTAAAAAAAGTTAACAAACAAAAAATCGTTCATTAAGTAATAAACAGAAAGTAATTCAACTTATTCACAAATAACCCACGAAAGATTTGAAAACATATTATTCTATCTAACAATAAAAATACGAAAATTAATGTCTAAAACTTTTAAGGAGAAAATTTATCATTTACATTCATTTCTTTTTATTCAATCCATAAAAATTTTCAACAATCAATTAAAAATAATAAATGAATAAAGATTTCATGAAATTCTTAATAAAATTGCACGAACAATAACTTTGTTAACTGAAAGACAAATGTTTAGGATAATACTATAAGAGAAAACATTTTTTTATTAATCGAAAAATATTTTAATAGTTTATGCTTTTTATGTTGTAGTAAAATAAACAACAATGAGCCAACAACAATAAGAACCAAAAACCAGAACCACCGAGGCTTGGCGACTTAAATGTCACGAATTTGAAAACAAGTTTTGGTACAGAAAAATCATCTTCGGACCTCTAACAATACTGTTCTTACAAGATCAAATCAAGAAACGATCTTTATTCAACTGAAACAACCGCGAAAATATGGAGCTGTCTGAATGACCACGCCTGTCTAGGTGCTCTAAATGATCTTTGGATTTTGAAATAACTTACACTTTTTTTGGCGTTTAGATTACTTAGCACACTTCAGTTAAATTACTCAGCTAATGCAATTTTCTATCTTTATTTTAAAATAAATCGATTCGATTCGAAATGGCCAGTAAAAATTTTTAGTTTAAAATTAACTGTTTCCTATAAGTGAGAAAAAAATGTGTGTCACTTCTTAAACATAAGAAAAAGTTCGTAGAAATTTGAATATTTTACAATATATTATTTATGTAAAATAAGTATTTATATCGCAATTTAGTAGCCTGTATATTACTTTAATAGTTATGGAGTCTTCTTATTCTCCTATTGAACAGTATTTTACAGAAAAACCCTATTCGTAAGGAGAGAAGAATTTTTTACAAAAAAAACTTTATAATATTGTTTTGACAAAACTATTTTAGAATTTTTTTTTTATATATATCTTTTGGTACTAACCATAAAAAATAATGTACAATTATTTGATAAATAAAATTAATTATTTTAAAAGCATGATAGCTACACAACATACACGACGAATTGTAAAAAAAAAAAAGAATTGAGAAATAAATAAATAAATCTTTTAAATAGATCATGCAAAATAATTTTTTTTCATTCAATATGAATTTTTTTTTCTGAATTGAATTGGATAAAATTTTTTTTTGATCTGAAGATCCTCATATAACATATAATTCATAGAATTACATAAAGCAAAATTATTTTAACATAAGCTCAAATATGAGCAAACCAAACAAAAAAGTAAGATGGAGTTTTTTGATTTTCGAACAAACAACGAAAAATGTTCAAACAAATATTGCGAATGTTTTATCACACATTATAAAAATAATAAATGATGAAACTATTCCACAAAATGTATACCAAATAAAATCTAAGGAAAATTTTTCGAAAGAAACTAACCACTGTTTAGGGAATATATCAACACCATAGACAATCCTTTAGCCATTTTAGAAGAACTAATATCCAATAATAAAATTAATATTCACAAAATTAAGTAATAAGATTTTTTTAACTGAAAAATAAGACAAATTAATTTTTATTTGGACTATTTTCATGATAAATTTAAAAAAAGATAAAACTTTTTATGTAAATTCTTTTTGGTATCACTTTTGTATATTCCAAAATCAAAATTAACTCTGAAGGATTATGATTATAATTGGCAAATGCCTAAACAATTATGTATAAATAATTATCGGTAGCCAATAGCCATATTTCTTTAATTTTTAATATTATTAATTTTCCCAACAAAATATTCCAAAATAGGAATGTATAGCTTTAGAGTACGTTCTATGTAAATGTGAATGGCCAGTTATATGTTTATATACTTAGGGATATATATATATTTACAATAAAGGAGGTAAGAAAAAAAAAATTTATGTAAATGTACAAACAATATATTGTTTGGAGAATGTTATTATAAAAAAAGGAAAGATTAATCTTTTTCTTGAATATGGTACAACATAATAATAATAAACCATAATATTAATCAAAAATATCCAAGGTTTGGAATTCAAAAGCAATAAAACCTGTAAGTGTAGCCTCTTTAAGCTATGAGGGTATTACAAATTAACGTCAGTTATAGAAAATGACTGTTATGGATAAAGGAGCCTACACTATTGTAATGGGTTAATCATACATCTATCGCTGGCAGTATTTTACTCATATCGCAGTATTCTCTATATTAATCTATTCTTATTATTATTCCATTCTATTTCCACATTTTCATAAAAATGTATTACTTTTTATTAAGGGTTTAGAAAAATACAAAACTGTAAATAAACAATAGAACAATGAAAACAAAAAATTTTTTGTTGCAGTAATAACGTAATCATTATTAATTTCAATAAAATTAACGTTTATATTTTCAAATAGACTGCTATGAAAAAATATACGATTCCCGCCAAAAAAATTGTTTTGACGAACTAATTTTTATGTTGTTTTTTCTTGTTTCATGGGGAAAAGGATGAATGGGGGATTTGGCTAGTCACAGATCTAGAAAGGGATAGGAAGATTTGAGTGAAAAGTTAAAAACAAAAGTGCATTAGATAAAAGGGAGAAGGTACTTTCGCCGACAGGACGGGTTGGGCTCCCCTCCACCACACGTGGACTCAGTGATAAAGGTCTTCCAGGTAGCAATATACCCGCCGTCGTTTCCTGGATCTGTCAATTCAATTGTCACTGTCAACATGCAATGTCACTATTAACGCACCTCTAACACACCACACTATAACCAATTATTATTGTTTACGTATCAAGTGCAATACAGAGTTATAGCCGGCCTTATCACTGGCGAGAGGTCATTGCCACAGCGAGAAGTCCAACGGATCCATATCAGTCCCATCCACAGCTCGCCCGCTCAAGTTTTACAAAACAATCACAACGAAGACTAATCGCGCATATTTTCAAATCACGCGAATTGCAAATTTGCGAATTTTCGCAATCCGCCCACTTCCGCGTTCCCGAAGATGGTTCAAAACGACGCAAGACAAGGAAATATATATTATAATATTGCATTACTTACATTTTGAACGAGTGGTGCCGACCGATGCGGACTGGGATCGACTGACGGAAGAGAGAAGAAGAGCGGGAGACGACAACACACAGGTAATCGCAGAACATGGGCTCGCTGGGAGCAATGACCTCGGAGGGAGCTGGTGACGTCACCGGTGGTGGGGGCCCCCCTCCACTCGCACACAGCTGGGGATTCCGTTATGTCGTCACTACCCCCACTCCTCCCACACGTAGCCAGGCATTCATAGCCCATGCTCCATTGATTTTCTTCCTCTCTCTTCCGATACTACGCTCCCGGATTAACCTTTTGTTGTCGGCGATAGCTCCAGTGCCTTTACACTGAGGGCCCGGGACCAGGGACCCGCGATGCAAGGAGGTCCCCTAACTCTCATGATTAGTTGCTTAGTTGTAGAACTAGCAGTGACCAATTTAGGCAAATTATCAACCAATAAAATAATCTGTATTCACAATCACGGTTGGTGCTTTTAAAAGAGCCGTACTCAGTTGTCCTGACATACAGGCTGAAAATGGATTTGTCTACAGCAGGGGTTCCCTACCCAAAGACCTAAGCGGGCCACTAAGCCAGAAACAACCATATGTGGACCAATCTCACCCCCCCCCCTGGTCTAGGGGGAAATAGATTGCTTAAAAGTGCAATTATCTCTTAGAATCTTTCGACTAACAAATTTTATTTTATTATAATGTTTTTATTTCCAGATCGGTCTGTTGGGCCTTACAGGGTTATTATAATTTTTTTAAGAGTTGTCAGTGAGGGAAGAATTAGAAATAATAAAGACTAATTATAAAAATAATAATACTTTTGATATTAAAAAATGAAAAATAAAATAATAAACAAAAACAAATGATCTTTATAGAAATAATGAAATAAATAATTTACTTATATTGAAAAAATAATTTGAGAAAAATAAATTAAAATAGAGTTTATAGTAGGGTGTCTTGCTTCAGCCTCCGTGATGAGGTTGGATTGCCAACCTTGTAAGGAGCAATTTAACTACTGGTAGCTGGGAGTGGAATTTCGTAAACCTTTTTTGATGACATTGTCTATCGATTCCACCTGTAGTTCGCAATGTAATTGGCTGTTTCTTTGAGACCTAGGTGATTCTACCGCTATTCTCAGGGCCTAGCGAACACTTAAACGTCAGAAAAGGCAAAATATAAAATAGTTGGAACTCAGATCTGCGGACCATAGGCTTAAAAAACTGGTCTACAGTGAAACTCAATCTGTTTAATTAAAATTAAATTGAAATATTAATAAGCCGTCAAAAAAACAAAATAAAATCACTGTATCTAATGTTGCTCCGTAGAATGCTTTGCTCAAGAAACAGAATTTCCTTAAATTCAAGACCTAATATCTGTTGTTTTGGTACAGGTTTTAAAGGTTTTTATACAACCAACAAGCATTTATCTGTTTTTCTTACCACATAATAAAACTGGCAACGGCGGGCAACTTAAAGGTTAAATAATTTATATTCAATTAATTATTATTTAATTGAATATATGTACTAACATAAAAATAAAAAATATAAATCTGACCTATGAAGGATTAGGCTTTCAGTGCTTTTTAAGGAAGTAATGTCACTAAACCAACGGTTGTACAAGGAGGTGATTTGGTCAGAATCAGCCTCGACCGCCAGGTTTTTACCTAATTAAGGGTACCCATTTTATGAGGCTGGGTAGACCCCGAAAGACTCCCGAACCCACAGAGTTGAATCACGGCTACAGTAACAGAAAAAAATAATTATCTGCATATATATATACTGTTATAATATATTATTTACTAACACTAAGCATAATTAGTATTAGTAAGTAGCATATAGAGTATTACTAAATACTCTAATATAATTTATTCCACTTCACTTCGAATACATCAAACTATCTCTAATTCTCGATAACAGAATTTTAAACTCCAAGTATACATAACCGATTGTATTTATGAGTTTTATTCACGAATACATATACAAAAGTAATGCTTTTTTTTTTGGAATTATTTTAATGAAATTGTGAGGTTTTCAGCCAAACCGAATAAAACAGATTAGAGAAGTAGTCTAAACTTGAAATGTAATTTTTTCAAACAGAAAAATAGGAACTTAGTCAATTAGGGTGGGTTGATTCCTCCATGCTATAACATTACAGTTCAAGCTATTCTTGGATTTACTCGACCCAAAAGGAGTACTTTACGTGAGTCGGGGGAAGAATCGTGCGGTTGGAGCCGGGTACTGTTCATACTGCCGTACATGTGTGCTCAAAGGGGCCCGGGTTCGTCTCCAAGATTTGTTTATTCCAAAGCCAATATGTGTTGGAAATTAGGGTAAGGATATTAGAGACTAGTGAGAGTGATTTTGAATCGATCTCTTCTATTTCATTGTAAGAGAGGACTGAGAAAAGAGCTCTATTCCAATTAATATGGATTCCTATGATATAGATTGGAGAACGGGTTTACGACAGCTGTCTAAAGACCGTCACTGAGCAGAAAATTTGTTTTCTTTTATATCAGTCATGAATTGACTTTAGGAACATAAGATATTCCTGGACCCACCGAGCCTATGTAATGTGGATACCTTGCTCAACATCAAGTTGAAGTAACAGGGTGATTAATATAAATACTGACCACATCACAGTATGGGAAAGATGTGGCGTCCCCCAGGGTTCGGTCCTTACGCCAGTTCTATTCAATATATACTGCCCACATAGCCGGGACTAAATTTGACGATGCTCAAATATCTGCATATGCTGATGATATAGCCATATACTCGGCGAGCATGAATGCAGACAAGGCCATGGACCAGGCCGCCGCAGCGGCCCAACTCATCGCTAACAAACTACAAGACATAAACATTCACATCAACCCACAAAAAACAGACGCCATCACTTTCTCACACAAAAAAACTCCCAACAGAGCACCTAAACACAACGAACAGACAATACAAACCAAGAAACATCTCACATACCTAGGCATTAAACTAGAAACACATCTATCATTCACTGCACACATACAGAACAGAATACAAATCGTCAAGTCAACATCATACCAACTTAAACACCTCATCTACTCACCAGGGCTGTCACTCAGACTCAAATTACTCATCTACAGAGTAATACTACCACCATCACTTCTACACGGCGCACCACTACTACATTATCTCTACCCAACAGCCCTGAAATCACTACAACAATACCAAAAAAGTACACTACAGAAGATATGTCGAGGGACATCTCTGGAAAAACGTAACATGACACACATTCATAACGAACTACAGCTAGAAACTGTACAACAATACATCACACGGAGACACATTAAATTCTTTGACAGTCTCCCTGCCTCCTTCAATCAAGTATTCCAGTCTATCACCCCATATCCCCTTCTTGCGAGGTGGCAGGGCAGGAAAGATTCCAAAAACCCTATCAACATCACCTCATAGCTCCATCTTCTGATGCTCTTGGTAAAGTCAATGAAGGGCGCTTCTAAGGATCTAACAATGCTGCCCTGTATTTCATCTGCTCTTTCAGTGATAGCATTTTTGATGCCATGTCCATGGTGATAGGAACAAGCGACTGTGGTAGGCTAGCCCCTTACCGTGCAAGTCGATCCGCCTCCTCATTACCATGTATATCCATATACAATGGGCTGGAATCCACTGCATTGCCAATACTCTTTTACTTTTTATAGTTTCCAGCATGCGAGAATTCTAGCATCAGCCGAGGGATGTCCAGACGCTACTGCCAGCAGTGCTGCCCTAGAATCCGACAGCAGAACTATCTTCTTTGCGCAGGCGTGAGTAAGCTTTTCTAAAGCCAAAGTAATAGCAGCTACCTCTCCATCAAAATTGGTAGCGTTTGCTCCAGCAGGTGCTGACAGTTGGAACAGGCTACTATAGACACCTGCACCTACATTTCTATTTGCCTCTGTAGCTGACCCATCGGTGTATATATGAATCCATTCTGGCTCAGGGTAGCGCTCGGCTATAGTGGCCAATGCCACAGTCCTTAGTTCTTCCGCTGCGGTCATGGATTTGTTGATGAGCATTGTTACATCCAGCACTATAGCATATGGACACGTGCAAACGCTTTGTTTAGTCGAGTCAGGCAGAGTCTCTCTGTTGTTGTTGTTTTTTTTTAGCATCAGTATAACGGAGGAGTATGCTACTAGGCAGAGTGACGACAAAAGGTGGGGTATACTCCTTTCGTAGGCGTGGCATCAGTATAATGGAGAAGTGTACTACTAGGCAGTGTGACGACAAGAGTGGAGTATATTCCTTTTGTAGGCGTGATATCCGGTACACATATTTGACAATTGATAGTTGAGAGTTGCTACCGCACCTTGTATGTCAGAAATTACTAGACAGGGGCATTAAAAAAAAAATTGAAAGTTACTCAAAGTGTACTCACATTCTGTTGTTGAAATGGTTTTTTTTTTTTTGGTTTTTTTAAATATTAGAATTAATTCTTAATAAACTTTTTGTTGTAAATATTAAATATTCTAAAAAATATTAAATGTTTACCGTTTTTACTTTTTTTTTTTTAATCACCTACTTTTTCCGTTATATCAGAAAAAATTATTTAATGGTATTTAACTATATATTTTAATGTTTTCTTTAAAATAAATCATTGTTTTATTCACTATTCCTGAAAAATATTAGGTAAAAACTTGACCATGTTAATTCAATTTTATATTCACTCATTACTTTGTAGAACAGAAAATATACTTTGGGATCCTTAATATTCATATTGAAATGAGTTCAGAAAATAACAGATAAAAGCACGAATTTCTCGAGAACGGTTTAGTGGATTTTCATTATAGATATACCAAATTAAAGGAAATAACGTTCACAACAACTTCAATTCTCTTCATATGCCGGTTCTATAAATAATCACATTAATGCGCGAAATCTCTATTAACTTCAACGTAAAGTTGCCTTCAAGGGGCGTGTCCTAATCCTCACTCCTTAGCGCCATTTTGGCTTAGAAGGAGAGCAGGGTTATGGCACCCTCTGCTTTCGAATAAACCTACGAAAACGTATCTTCATTGAATATATTTCGAAAACTCTTCCTATTAGGCCCAAATTTATATGAAAGCTGGAAGTAAGTATAAAAATGATATAACATCAATTTTATCAAGATCCATTCATTCCTTCCACTTACCCACGAGAAAACGTAATTTCTAAATTTCAAATACTGTTCATTCTAGATTTCATTCCCTACGAAGTCATTGATCCTCGCATATCGGTAATGAAGTGTCCAATAGAAGTCTGCAGATAAAAGATAATCTGAGATAAAATTTTCAGAAAATAAAATACATATTAATAAAAAAATGTCCATTTTGTCACAACAATTGTTTTTATTATTTTAACACACCAATGTTTTGACCACTCTGGCTATTTTCAAATATCTATCAATGAAACTGTTTAAATACAATATATTCATTATACAATATTTTTTTTAAAACATCATGAAAAATTATATTCTCTATCTTATTACACTTTTACGGCCAGAACCATTGGTTATCAACATAATTGCAGGCCATATTGCCTTTTTCAAATTATTTATCATTTGTCATTAACACATTAACTAGCTTCCAGTATTTATTATAATATCTGATACTAAATAATAATAACTAATAGTACAAGAGCCCAAGAGGAGAAAAAAGTTATTTCACCCCAATTTTTTATTACTTTAATGAAAACTATGTATAATTACTAGTCAAAATTGATTAGTCTGCCAACTATACGTAGGGGAAATCAAAATGGCGGTTTTTTAAATATAATTAATTTTTCTTTCGGAGCTCTATATCTTTTAAACTACCAACAACAATAGAAAACCTAAGAGAACATCATTTAAAGTAGAGTAAATTTGCTGAAATATTAGCACTGATAAAGTCATTTACTTTCAATAGTTTGTCGAGATATAGCTTTTTAAAAAACAACATTTCATAAACATTTTGTACGGAACGTACTGAAATATCAGTAGTTAGTGAATTTGTATTGAAAAATCTATATCTCAAAAACCATTTGACGTACAGATGTCTATTAGCATTGAAATTAAAGCTAGTTTAATGAGCTATGAAGTAGTTTAATACGTTTACTGTCGTAGGAGTAGTAGTTTTCATGATATTTGCTAAAATAAATTGATTTATAGTTGCTCGGACAAATTTTCATTTGCCAAATTTATATTCATATACAAATATCATAATAACTACTACCTCTACAAAGATAAGTGTCATAAAATACTTTATATAAGTTAAATTTCCTTTATTTTGAGTGCTGGCAGACGTGCGTCTTATGGATCTAGAGATATATTTTTTTAAAATCAAACATTTTCAACGAACAATTAGAAATTAACAGTTTGTGAAGTTATTTTATCAAATATCATAAAAACTTAATTATATTAAATTTATCCAGCTTTAGTTTGAGTGCTGACAGACATATGTACGTCCAATGGTTTCTGAAAAAAAGTTTTTCAAAACTCAAACTTATTGTCAGAACAACTATATATCAATTTATTTTAGCCCATATCATGAAAACGACTATTCCTACGAAGGTAAAGGTCATAAACTACTGAATAGTACGTTAAACTAGCTTTAATTTGAGTGCTAATAGACATCTATACGTCCCATAGTTCCTGAGATATAGATTTTTAAGAAATGTTGCTTTTTAAAAAGCTATATCTCGAGAACTATTGGAAGTAAATAGCTCTATTAGGGCTCATATTTCAGCGAATTTACTCTCCTTTAAATAATGTTTTTTAAATTTTCTATTGTTGTTGGTAGTTTTTAAGTTATTGAGCTCCGAATGAAAAATTAATGTTTTTTAAGGTTTTGAAAAACCACCATTTTTTATTCCCCCTACCTATACTTGGCAGACTCATCAGTTTTGACTAGTAATTATACATATTTTTCATTAAAATAATAAAAAATTAGGGTGAAATAACTGCCTTTTTTTCTTCCCGGCTCTTGTACTATAGCTTATTAAATATTAATAACTTATTAACTGAATAATAATAATAATAACTATAATATGTGATACTAAATACTGTAAATTAGTTAATGTGTTAATTACTAATAATAAATAATTTGACATAGCCAATATGGCCTGCAATTATGTTGATAACCAATGGTTTTGGCTCTGATAGTGTGATAAGGTAGGGAATATAATTTTTCATGAAGTTTTTAACAAAATAATTTATAGCGAATATATTATATTTAAAAAAGGTTGTTGATGAATCCTTGAAAATACCCAATAAAATTTTTTTTTGTGACAAAATGAATATTTTTTTATAAATACTTATTTTGTTTCCTGAAAATTTTATCTCAAATTATCTTTTATCTGCAGACTTCTATGGGACAAATCATTACCGATAAACCAGAATTAAATTAAATTAAAAAAGTGAGAAAGAAAACGTAAAATAACAGGATTGAAGAAATAAAATATAAAGTTATGTAATCAAAAAAGGAATAAAGAAATAAGAATATGAAATCTAGTTAGTAAAAAAAAAAATTTTAAATTAAAATTAGGAAAACATGTCAATAATAATAATAATAATGAGGAGACAATAATAATATTTTACTTATTTGTGTTCTTCACTGATGAGACCCATCTTCTCTTCATATCTAAACACGGTCTGTTAACTATGAACTCAGCATAATAAATATTTGAAAATAAACAGATATAATACAATAATTTTATTATTAGTTTATTTTAATTCAAAATTATTAATTTTGCAATGGAGAATGTGACTAATGTAAACAGTTCGTTCTCTATGTGGCGAAAGAAAGCTCAGCACATTACTAGGTCTTCGAAATCCTTTACAACTTTTTCTGATCAACAACCGGACAGACCATACTCATGAAACATTTGATAATATAAACCAAAGTTGTCACTAATAATCAACAACAAGAACATACAACAAAATGTTGTATCCATCTGAAACGATTGGAAATGAAAAATGAGTTGGGAAGATAGGGTAGAGCCGACAATACTCTATAATCCTCTCGACACTCCCTCACCCTTTTACGAGTATCTCTTAACAAGCCACGTGGGACTCGAGGGAGGGCGCATCATCCTATTTTCACAGATTTATTTCTTAAGAAACTCCTTTGTACTAATACCTAAGGTAAGATATTGCAACAAAAGCATATTTTCTTTTGAAAAAATAATTAAGTAAAAGTTTATATACACACAGATATCTGAATTTGTTTATATTATTTATAATCCCATTACAAAATAGTATTTTCGTAAACCAGAATAGACCAACATTAAGTAGGAGGAGTAATTGAAAAAATAGTAACAATATGAACATAACAGCACCGTTGTATACACAACACAGTATAAAGCTTAAACATAGTTTTGATTTCACCAATTCACAAATAATAAATACTGATAATTACACAAAATATTTTTAAAATTGAAGAAGTAACTGATATAACCAAAACATACAAGCAGTTACTTTAAAATGAAGTGCATAATACACAGACATCTTTAACTTATTAATTCATTTATTTTACCTTATTTGTATGTTTTTAAAAAAAATTATTAATTAGTTTTAAACTTAATTATTTGTTCTACTGTTGTAGCTATTATATTTTTTATTTATTTCTATTTATAAAATTTCGTTTAATTTTTATTGCATTTGTCTAACGGACGAACGTGTTTTGCGGATCACTGAGAAGGGAGTTATGAGAGAATGGAATAAAAATAATAGCTTAGATAGAGTTGAGGGGGAAAAAAGGAGGGGAATGAATAAGGAAAATGTAATATAGCTATGTGTGAGACCAATATGGAAAATGTAATATAGCTATGTGTGAGAACAATATGGAAAATGTAATATAGCTATGTGTGAGAACAATAT
>NW_027110542.1:192065-227744 GCF_000696795.3 Halyomorpha halys
CAATATGGAAAATGTAATATAGCTATGTGTGAGAACAATATGGAAAATGTAATATAGCTATGTGTGAGAACAATATAGAAAATGTAATATAGCTATGTGTTTTAAAAAAATAATATTTGAAATATATAGTATTTAGGTTATAGTCAATTATTGTTTGAAAAAAAGTAGAAAAAGGGAATAAAAAAATATTATAAATAAAATAAACGTTTTTGGCGAGTATCTCAATTTTTTATGATTTGTCGGGAATTTATTTGCAAAAAATTGAGCCATGCGCTAAAAACATTTAATTGTGTTTATATTTTTTCTTTGTTATCGGAGAAATAGGGGATTTCAGTAGGTTTACACCTTCCCGTGACGACACTGGACATTTAAAAAAAAATGTATGTAAATCGGTGCAGTAATTGAAAAGTTTATTGAGGATAAACATTCGAACCATTCCCTTTTATTGAGAGAAATACTTTATTCGGCAATGCTACCATGCCCAAATACATCAGGTTGCTAGAACATACAGAACACTTATCAATCCATGATTAGATATATAAAATCTAACATTACAAACTAAAGATACTTTTTTTTCATTATGTTCCTTGTCCTCATGGAACCTTCCCAACCTACTGAAATATCCGATTTCTCTGGTAAAAAAAAGTTATTAACAAAATTAAACGTTTTTGGCGCGTAGCTTAATTATATATATTTGGGGGGGGAGAGGGCTGTTTGTAATTAAATTCTCAAAATATAAAAAAAAATTAAAATGGGATTATTAGCAAAGAGACTACCCTTTTCAGTCATATTTAGAATTAAAATTAGAATTTTGAAAGGCTCTCTTAAAAATTGGTTACTTTTTATTGTAACTTGAAGGCTATATATGCTCCACCATTCCATTGTATAAGAGACCATGTATTGTATTTTTAGATCCTTGTTGGACTAATATTATCAATGAAACTACTAACATTTTTCCTATTATAATATCACAGGAACGAAATGAAAGTATTTTATTTTTGTTTATTTACCGGTGCAGTGAAACCTATTGATAAGGAACTCTCGCTTTAAGGGACACCTCTATTTATAGAAATATTTTAAAAGTACAATACTCTTGCATATGAAAACAAAGTTTTTTAAACCTCTTTTCAAGGAACTCTCTAAAGAGTGGATGCGGGCAATGAAAATTATCCGAAAATGGTTTTTAATATTTAATGAAGTCAGCAAAATATTTTTTCTAATTTTTAACAAATAAAAAAATATATAACATAGGCAGAAAACAACAATATGAAAAATTGGCCACTGACAGAAAAAACATAATTAGTGACCTCTTTGCCATGTCCTTTCCATGCTTTTTCATTAACTCATGTTATTGGTAATATACCTATCGTGTCTACTCAAGAGCTGCTCTTTGAGAAATTGCAAGTCCACCCAAACTTCTGTAGAACGTATATTTGAGCTGTCTCTTTTCATTCTACATGTGCGAAATAGTTTTAAATTATTTCCTTTGGTAATTGCATTATAATAACTGATAATTATAAGCTCATATTCCAGGTTCAAAGAAAAACTCAATATATATAGGATTGTTTTTGGAATTATCAAAAACTTTGTATATTCAAGAACTTTTCAATTAAAATTGATAAAACATTAATTGCAAATTAACCTACATATGCAGTAAGGAACTAACCAGTATTTTTTTTAATTGTGTTTTATCCATAATTTTTCAAGAATATTTATTTCACAACATATACACAGGTCAGAGCGTTCCTTTAAATAATAATTAGATCTGATATGTGAACTTATTTATATAAGTTTAAAGGAACAACAATGCTAGGTAAATATAATAAAGCTCAACGAGTTATTTCACTAAACCCAAATAGAATAGTTTTTTGGATCTTTCTTAAAGAATCTAATATAATTGAGGACAGGAGTGTCCACCGGTAACCTTAACCAGTGGTAACCGGTAACCCTGGGCCCTGTTTCATAATAAAGTACAAACAAATACTATTAGTCTTGTAGATTTATCTTAATACAATTGTACACAGACTTGTACAATAGTAACTCATACTTTATATTTTTTAATTCCTGTAATATCACTAACAGTCATCCCTATCATGAAAAAAATAAGTATCAGTATTATTACCACACTAATTTCTACACTTGTACTATCAACTAATACTATTAGCTTTCATTATGAAACAGGACCCTGATATTCTATTTATCGATTTAGATTAAATATTATTACCATATATTTTTATTACATGTTGCTGTTTATCGCTATAAACAAAATAGAAATAGTAAATAATTAATTCAATAATTAATCCAATGAGCAAATAAAATAATAATGTATTTTTAATTTTAATTTAAATATATTAATTAATATCAAACTTTCAATTCTGTTCATTTAATCTGTATGCATCATCAAATGTAGCAAAGCATTTCCATAATACACTGTGAAGAGAGAAAACTACCACATGTAATGCAGTTAGTGTTTGCAAAAATTGAAAGGAAAAAAAAAAATGTTCACACAATGATAGCTTAAAGCCGTAGCAGCTACTGTTGCAGCCACTGCCATCATATAAGAGTGCGATACTTTCCGTCATGAAAATATTTACTGTTGCGAAAATCAAGGTCTGTCTTGATAGTTGACAGTAGATGTAGCTACAGAAGCTACTATCACGATAACTGCTACATGTATACGTCTGTGAATATGTATACGTCTGTGACAGTGAATTATCGTACCTAAATTATCTAATTATCGTGAATTTAGTACGTTTAATTGATTCTGTTGAAAGATTTTATAAAATCTTATAAACAATAATCGTAATTGTGTGTAACTGTAATAGCAATTTTTATAACTGACCATCAACAAGTTGGGGTTAGGTTTTTGAGAAAAATTTTTGAGTTTTTTTTTTTTAAGATTATAATTGAATAGTACTTATGTACGAAAATACGATAAATTTGTATGTGTATACATTGCTATTTTATTTTAAAAAATTATAATTTATATTTCATATTTTAATTGTGTTAAAGAGGGAAAAAATAGGGAAGATGTATTGCGTTAAGGGAGAAAATATAATTAAATATAGAGATAAATAATGGGGGAAATATGAAGAATAATAAGGAAACAAATAAAATATAGAAGGGAAAAAAATATAGGAGGAAAAAATAAAATATAGAAGGAAAAAATAAAAGAAGAAAAATGATAAAACAAAAAAATCATGTATTACTATTATACATTATAAATTTACTGTACTATGCCTATACATTGTGGCGAGAAAAACTTTATTCAAGAACAACAAAGATGTGCTTTCCCAACTTCATTGGGTTGCTAGCACAGCATACTTAATCCAATCTAATCAGACACTTTTTTTTTAATCTTACATTTCATAATATATAGGCATTACAAGTAAAAAATATGTAATAATAGTATATAACTTTTGTTTTATCGCTTTGGTTATTTATCTTTTTGTTCTTTTTCATTTTTTTTCTTCTTTCTATACTTCTTTAATTTTTTTTTGTTAATCCTTTTTTCTTCCATCTTTTTTTTTTCATATTATCTCTTTCAACCCAATTTAAGTTCCCCCCCCCCTTATTTTCCCTCTCTTTAACATAAATAAGAACACACCTAAAATACAAAGTACATCTAATATTCATTTTAAATAGATGAGAACAAAAACACATATTATATATGTCATATAATTAATAAAAATAATTCATAAAAGTAGTGATCATTATATATATATATATATATATAATAAAAAAAAAATTGTCTATGTATAAGCACGCTGTGTATTTAGCAGCCCAATACACAGTTGGGCAGAACGACTTTTTTGAATTAAGCTTTTCTCTCTCTACAACAATGAAGTTGCACATCTCAATTTAAATGTAATCTCAATTAAAGTCTGAAGTCACTGACAGCATAAAACGAATCATTTAGAAGTATAATCTCAGAAGTAATGCAATTACTTTCCCTTATCTCAAAGAGATGAAATAAACTAATTTTGCCTTAAAAAATTTTGGAATATCGCTTAAAGGTAAATCTCTGGTGGCTTAGAACAGATTTGAATGAAACAATACTTAGTACAGTAATAGCGACATGAAATAGCTAAAAAAGTTCAATCACAAAGAAGTTGATTCAGTAGAAATAATAAACATATATTTAATTTAAAACATTTTTATAACGGTTCAGCACAACTATTAACCATATTATTAGTCATTTGTAATATCATAAAGAATTTAACAATTATTAAATTTGAATGCTATAAATATCAAAACATACAGCTGCGTAAGTACCAGTAATCAAATCACCCATTATCAAATCATCCGCGCAGGAAAAAATATTCCATAATCTAATTTCTAGCAAATTTCTTTTCAACATCCTTTTTTTCGAAGAGAATATGTCGTAGATACGTTGAAATATAATTTATAACTAAACAAGCTCAACTAATAAGTTCATCCTGCGCATGTGATAAACATATATTTACTTAAACTATTTCTATAACTGTTCAACAATCTATTATTATATCTGGAATTTGCAATATGTTAATGAAATTAACAATTGTTATTGTTGAAAAGCTAAATATAAAAAAAAAAAAACACCATCTGTTTAAGTACATAATATAGCATAACATATTTAAGGAAATAAAATAAAAAATGAAGTTATATAATGCAAAGAAGTTAAGTTAAACAAAAGAAATTAATAGAAAAAAAATTTTAATTTCAATTTTTTTTTTTCAATTAATTTCTTTTGTTTAACTTAACTTTTATGTTGCCTCTTTAACTCATATTGTGGTTACATATTTCAGTTGTTACATATATTTTCTTTCTCTCAATTTTCTTTTTCTTTCCTTAATTGTAATTTTTAAATAATTAATAAACTATTATATTCATATTTCTTTGCATTATATAACTTCATTATTATTTGATTTCCATAATTATGTTATTTTACCTCTCTATACATTTTATTTTCCACTTCTTTCATCACTTTATTTTATTAATTCCATTCTGTACAATTATTTACTTTATGTCATTCTGTTTATATTTTCTTTTCTGTATTCATTGGTTGTTATCTTGTTCTGTTCTTAGCCCTGAGGAAGGCCTAAAAAAGGCAGCAATTCTGGCCAAAACGTTGGCACAATTAAATAAGTTACTTCAACTTATTTGTGTTTTATTTTGACCGCACCCTCCTATCATCTTCTCCTCGTATAGGTGGTATAAACATTAGTAATTCGCAAACGAAGCCGAGATTTGGAGAATTTTAAGTGCAAAATAAAACAACTATTAAAAAGGCAAAAAGAGGGTTAGCGCCAAATCGATAGTTCTCCCATCTGCCGTTAGGTTCCATGCAAAAAAAAATTATTTAAAAATCGATTATGTGTGACCTATTTAAAACCAATTTACTTCACTTTTAAAAAGGTTCTGATTTTATTTAGAAAATCAGGAATTCCAAATGTAGTACCATAGACTGCGGTTACTTTATTAACTTAGACCCTCTTACAGACTACTCTAAAGCTATTAGAGTTGTTACAAATTAACCCGTCTACCGTAAAAGATTTATGGATTATCTCAAACACAAAATGTCAGATGTGTCACTACTTAAGCGAAGTAGTAATATATATTATTTTTTCCTAAAATGTTCTAATAACCTGAAAGAAAACTACTTATAGATTCGTATATATTCATAAAAAATTTTAATTCTACAATACTTATTCATAT
This sequence comes from Halyomorpha halys, assembly GCF_000696795.3. Taxonomy (NCBI): domain Eukaryota; kingdom Metazoa; phylum Arthropoda; class Insecta; order Hemiptera; family Pentatomidae; genus Halyomorpha; species Halyomorpha halys. Next base: position 197,763 of record NW_027110542.1, read on the forward strand.
TCAAGTACCCCTACCTTATCTCCTTTCTTCTCTTGTATTCCCCCCCCCCCGTAATATTTTTTAAATTATTATTATTATTTATTTACTATCTTTATTCTTTAATTATTATTTGTTCTTCTATTTTTTCAAACATAACGTTGAGGCCCCTCACCTCCAAATATTTAAGTAGAGTTCGCACAGAATGGACACATTAAAACCTCAGATGAGTATTTCACTGAATAGCATCAAGTACCAACGGTAGAAAAAAGTTGTATTTATTATTCATGTCTTATTGACATCGGGCGATATATTAGTTCATGTATTATTTTTTGTTTTAGAGGGATCGAACAAAAAAATTTAAGTACGACTTTAATTTCGATCGTTACTTCACAGTGGTGCTAAGTACATTTCCACTACCTTACGAGCAATGCAATTAAAAGGTTTTCTCTTTTGGGAAGAATACAACTTTTCAATTGAATTTCTCAAAAGAGAGAACCTTTAATTGTATTTTTCGTAAAGCAAAGGGAAATTTACTTAGCACAACAGTGAATTAAGCCATCGATTTATTCAGTTTGGTAGGATACTTATAAACATAAAACTTACCCAAACGTAGAAAAAATGAATCAACTGAACCCTGCCAGAGAACCTGCAGAGAGCAATGTACAACACACAGATGCAGAAACTGAAAAAACACTTTGATAACACACTATAACGTTTCGAAATTCTCAATAAAAATGAAGGAACTACATCAAAAGAGATTATAAGTATTTGACTATCAAAAAAATTATCTTGTACTATCAAATAAATTGTCTTGCATTATCTACGGCACTTTTTTGTCCAAAGCAGTAAGAAAAACTAAAAGCGCGTACATGCCACTGCTGCCAACCGACATGGAGTAATACTAAAAGCATCATATAACAAAGAAATATTAAGTTCTCATAATAATTATCTATTACAGCAAATAGTGTTTTATTTTATAAACAAAAATATAACTTGATAATAAAGTGAAAACAACAATTCTAAAACATTTTTGGATGGGCTTAATACTAGTAAAAAAATAAATTAAAAAAAAACCTTCTATTTTCAATATCACAACTTTTTATATTAAAAATGTATATTTATTATGAATATATATATATTGATCAATAAGCATTTAACCAAATTAGAAATATTTTAAATATACCAAAGAATAAAATGTTTAAATTTTAAGGTCAAGACATTTTAAACATAATATGGCCACAAATGAGCCAAAACCACAATTTATAAATGAAATTTGAAATATGGGTACGTGGTTCTAAAAGGCCTTTCAAAAGGAATTGAAAATCAAGCTTCATTCATTTAATTAAAATTTTTAATATAAAAATGTTTTTTGTTTTTTTTAAACAGAAAGAAAATCAGACATAAAGAGGGAAAATAATAATAAACATATCTTAAATCATCAAAATTAATGTTTATATTCATTCACACCAAGTTCATCCGAATTTTTAATTTCACTTGTTTATTAATGGCTCTGTTAACTTTGAGATACTCTCTACTTTACTATGAGCTTTATGTTTAATATTAATTGTATCATTATTAACATAAAACACTCTCCAGCTTCAAATGTTGTTATTAATTGTAGTTCATCATTTTAGAGATTTACCTATTTTTCAATAGCTCCTCATGTCCGTTCGCTTGCTGTAGCAGCATCATAACTCAAAAATAATAATTTTTTTAGTTAATACCACAAGGCCAATTGCAATGAGGTGAACTTTTAACTTTCTGAGTGTCATTTCTTAGCTTTCAATAGGAAAATAAGTATGTAAAAAAATATATATTAGGTCCAGAAATTTATTAGATTCTTAATTTGTCTCTTATGGTGACCGACTGGAACTGGTGTGGGGAACCAGCCAACCTAGATCTTACCACCATGTACTAATCTGAATGGCAGTGTCAAGATTCATTTCTCAGCAGGACTGCTAAGAAATAAATATTAACTGCACCAGGTGAGAATCAAACACCCTCTGTTCTGAACTTAATACTCTGGGACTTATTCTTCAATGTGCTCCACCATCAATGGATCTTTTGTGGCTAAATAATTTTTAACTTCTATAGGATTTACCAATAAAACATAATTTACTATGATATCTTGTATAAAATTATAACCTTATTTTTATGCCTTATTACTGTAGTACTATATTTGTAAGCCTTAGTACAAGAAGTTACAACAGAAAATTTTTATCATAAAATTACTAAGCAATAGAAAAATTAGGCATGCCAGTAAAATTTTACCAGAAAATAGTTAACTAAATCCGTTGAAGTTAAAGCTAGAAAATGTACTTGAAACTAACTTTGTCCATCAGTTCTATTTTCCCTTTATTATAATGGTTTGCAATGGTTCATAAATTTGCGACCATTCCCAATTTTTATAGCACTAAAAGTCCACTTTTTGCTAGTCTACCCAAACATATACTTCATTATCGAATGTTACTCTTTCAAAATTTATTTTTGCTTTCTTTTCACTTATACTCTTGTTCATCTATATTTTTATACCCACAATTAGTCAGTGGTACAAGCTGTTTTGACCCAAGATATATAATGGTGTTTTTTATCTAAATAAAACTTCTTCAACATTACAGATTATGTTACAAAATTAAAAATGGCATAATGAATTAATTACACACCTACTAGCCATGATTCGAGTATAACATGATTTTAAACACAAAACACAGTTGTCAACCACAGCCTAGCTCAAAAATAAAATGTCGTAAGGATCTAAAATTACATATTTAAGGCAGGTATATGTGCGAGATGTGACTGCAATTTTTTGCAATAAAATCAACTGACCAGAAGGGCCTCTTTTTAGAATCAATATTTTTTTTTATTTTCTCGAAAACAGCTCAAACAATTTTGATTAAACGCGGCATGTCAGTGTTAGATTGGTCTTTAATGTCAGCTAGGGCTCATCCTCTTGAAATAATATGACAGAGCTAAAATGGCCAATTTTCAAACAATCTTCCTCAAAAGCACTTTGCTTTTCTTTACTCCAAAAAATAAACAGTTCACATTGTTAGCAATAATAAAAAATGGACGCATACAAAAAATTAAAGAATTTTATGAATGACTAAAGGAGAAAAAAGGGAAAATATACACATTCAATTCGAATTGAAAAAGCTGAGACCGCACAATCTTTTTTTATTGCATTACAATTTTGTTATCAATCGTTAAACTGTTGTATTCTTGGCAGAAACGATTTTTTATTCCCACCTCGAGAAACACTAAAATACAAATTTTATAGCAACAGAAAAACAAAAATTTTTTGTTCAAAATTTTTTCCATCCCTGGGCTTTAGATCTTATTTTTCAAAAATCACAAAAATAGCTAGATAAATTCAACATGAGCCCATCAATTTACACGCAACTTTAGGATGTAGGTAAGGTGGTGTGTGAAGGTTGTATAATACACGCACCGTACCAGATTTTTATGTTTGAGATCCTCATAGATAGGATATGTTACTGGCAATAATTTCCTTGTTTATCCCAATTATTCCAGAAAGTGTGCTTATTCTACAGGTTACTAAACTATTTGACTACATCAGTGCTGTCCCAATACAATCATAGTTAGATATAACTATACACTCCGCTATCAGAGGATAAAAGCATAAATGCGAGGAATATAAATTAAAGAAACAAATACATATATAAATAATTTTATTGTTTAGTATTATTTAAATAAATAATTTTAATATGTAAATATTTATTTACAAACAACATTATTTGGTATGAAATTAAGGGTATCACTACTTGTACATTAATTTATGATTACATAAGCATTCAAAATGAACATTAGTAATTAATAAATACAATCCTAAATCTATTATTTAAATGTATACAAAACAAATTTGCAAAAATAAATTCTGTACATCTACATTAGTGAAAATATAAAATTTAAGCTGATCTTCCTAAATCTATGTTATTAAGGCATTAATTTTTAAAGTTTTTTTTTTCAAATTAATAAGACAGTAATATAACACACAGGGTAACTCAAAATTTGTTGAAATCCCAACAGTAAATTTTTAAGAAAAAATATCTCGTAATCATGAGTATTCTCATTAATCCTTAAATTTTATTTAAAGTCAACCAAATGAATACAACAAATTAAAAAATATATATATAATAAATTTCAAATAATTATATTAATTGCAGTTATGATTACAGACTAGGTCCATGTACACAGACAATTTGAGAAATGGTAAAATTACAGCCAAAAGTATATATAAAGGAACAAAACTCGACAGGCGGCAGACAATTTTTGAGAATATATCAAATACTTACCAATAAAGTAAATAATATAATAAATAGTTGAATTTATAAATTAATCTTTTTTAAAAACTGTTTTAAATTAAAACAGAAATATTATTCTACTGTTAAATATATTTGTGATAAATTATAATAATATGTCTTGGAACCAACACCTAAAATAGAACTTATTTAAGGCTATTAAGAATAGTGGAAATAATCATCGAACAATTATTGAAAGCGTTTCTCAAAAATCGTTAAGTGTGACAAAAGTTTTTATACCAAAACTGAACAGACAACTACACAATTATGGTTAAAACAAGGAAGATAATAAAAATATAAGCTAATAATATAGCCATTAATTTAAATACAACTTATACCAGTAGTCATCTTACTCTTGTATTGTAACTCTTTCTGTCTAACCTCGCAATAGGTTCAGTTATAATAAAACGTAATAACGTAATTATTGTTCAATAATTTGATCTTGTTACACTCATAACATGAACAATTTTCATGTAAAACTAATGGAATATTAAATAAAAAATTAAAACAATCAATAAAGTAAGATACATAGTAATTAAATCAAAATAATATTTTACTACAATAATTAAACAAGCCTTTAGAACTTTAAAGGTATGATGCTTTTGGTTTGTAGTAGCAATGGATAAGACATCTAAATACTTCACGAGAATCACCAATTCCACACAATAAAGGCATACTATATTTGAGCAGCTCTTAATAAAACTATTGTATGTACAAAGGGTAATAATTAAGGAATAAGAAGAAATAAAGCAACTAGAAAAATAACAAAATAATTTTAATAACGAAGAAAATCAACAATTATTAAAAGTTGAATCACAGAAGAAAAAAAACAAAACAAAAATTGTAACAAATGAAGGAATGTAATTAATTCACTTCCGAATTCAAAAGTTAAAAATCTATTTGAAATATATACAACTTACAAAAATAACTTTTACTAATTTTTTTTCCCTAAAATTAAACTCATTTCAATCATAGTACATAATTAATATTTGGTATGAAGTAGCAAAAACTAAATTTTTAAATTTAAAGAAACTAAATTTTATTAACATTGGAATGAATAAAAATCATACAAATTTAAAAATTATGTCTGTAATAAATATGATAATAGAGAGGTTTTCATTAATGAACAAACCTATTAAGACAAATATCTAAATCAGCAGAGTTCAAACTATCCCACAGATACGGTTCAGTGAATTGTGTATTAAGATAAATATAAAAAGGTTATTTTAAATAATTATTTATACATCCATAATCATGTCACAATAATGTTCTCTTAACTTTTTAACTACGGGATTAAATTTAGATTAAAAAAATGAAATAATTTTTTTTTTTTTTAGAAAATTGTACAGATTTTAGAAAACTAAAATATGCAATCCAGGATTACAGTTACAGAATGGTAAGTTCATTTTATAAATAGGAAAATTTGAATCTTTCACAATCTTATAAATAATATGACTGACAATCTATGAACGATATATTATTCCAAGCCAATTGAAAGTCTCGGAGGAAAGTGAAGCAAAACCAAGAAATTAAAAGGCTATATAATTTTAAAATCCTGAATTATAAACTTATATAAAACAATGAAGGCCGATGTAGCCGAGTGTATTAAGACGGTCAATATCGTCTGCAGCCGGTCCCAACGAATGAAAATTCAACTCTCCTACTTTGGCTTGAATGGGTAGGTTAGCTATAAGGAAACCCTCTCCTCCCCCATGTGTCAGAAATGGCCAGGTAGGGGGTTATAAAAAATTATATATAAAATAAATTATAGGATACATTAAATTAAATAGTTTAAATTTAATCAACAACCTTTTTACTATTAAATTCTTCATTTTAACAAATAAAATTTGCTATTTCTAATAGCATATCGCATCTCTGCTAAAAGAGTTTTACATCGCAAAATAGCCAGCAGCGAGTTATCTGGACTTGTCACTCTCTTCCCAAATGAATAGTTTCCACCTCCTGGTTTTGAAAGAGAGCAATAAGCTCTAAAAAAGAGATGGCATTGGTACTAGGCTTATAATGGTTATTTGAGAATGAGAAGCACTTCTAGCAAAGCTTTATGGTACGATAATATGGTTAATCATTTCAAATCAATAAAGATTTTCAAAAAGTTTAAACAAATCAGATACATCAGACCCAGAGTAATCTCGTTGCTCTACTAGTGTAATTTCAAACGAAATTACAATCAAGGAAAAAGTGAGTAAAAAAATAAAGAAAATCAACATAACTTCACTAAATTGAATTACAAATATTTATGTCTAAATCTCATGAATCAATTCCAATTCACTCCCTCATTCATGTTTTATCCTATTAGTCAGTTAGTGCCTTTTCTAAAAGTGTTTCCTACGCAAAGTTCATTACCAAGAATTTGTTAATATAAGTGTCAGCCCTTTAATTTATTACCTATTTAAATAAAAATTACAGTTGAATTTCATATTAAATACAAAACAAAAATGTTTGTATTTTTTAAAATAAATATTTTAAACAAAAATTACAGTTGAACCACTATATATCAAACTACAGATTAAATACTGAACAAAAATGTTTGTATTTTTTAAAATAAATATTTTAAATAAGAATTACAGTTGAACCGCTGTATATCAAACTATAGATTAAATAATGAAAAAAAATGTTTGTATTTTTAAATTAAATATTTTAAATACAAATTACAGTTGTACTCCTATGTATGAAATTATATATCAAATACTGAACAAAAATGTTTGTATTTTATAAATTAAATATTTATGTATAATTAAATTATGAGAATAAAATAAACAAAAAAACTTTATTTAGGTTATGTGCACATACTCAATTTTTTTTTGTTTGAAAATATATAATTAAATACACAATCTGTATTATTTTAAAAAGAAAATTGTAAATTTTTTTTTCTTCAAATGTTATTTATATTACTTATGAAACTGATAAAGAACTTAAATTATCTAAGTTTGTAAACCCCATATTTTTTTAATAGGAAAATAAAGCTATTCATTCAGTTTGATGTATAGAAGCAAGATTTCATTAATACACTATGAAATTTTTAAAATAAATATAATGCTTAACTATAAGTATATATTAAGTTTTCTATAATGTAATATATTAGATCTATATTCTCTTAACGGATGTTTCTTTCACTATAGAACTTATCTTTTTCATCGAGATTTTTTAAAATAGTATTAATTTGATTCAAAACTAAAATAATTTTTTTAATATTGTAAGAAAATTAATAAATATGCAAAAGCAACTCATTAATAGGATTATTTTCAATTTCAAAGTTAGCTTTATTAGATTTTTGTATTCAGTGAGCAAAAGTATATCAGGCTAATTAGAAAACTTATAAAAAATTATTGATATAAAACTATTTAATTTTTTTTTTTTTTTTTATCACAATGAAAAGGAATTAGAGCTTATTAAGCAGGCCAGCTGCTAACTTATAACCATATCTCACCCACGTTCCAGTTTTTATTTTTAATTATATATAGATCTGCTCTGCAGAAATCGGCGCTTAGGCTAATCGAATTAGAAAATATAACTAATCATTAATTACATAATCCATTGTTTTAATGAACTCAATAGCAGAACAAAACTGTGTCCAGTAATATTCCTCCTCGCCTTCCATTTTGCTTCCATAGAAACTCGTAATGTACTCTACAGTGCTCAATAAAGACGCAGGGTTAGCCTGAAATAAGAAGCCATATCATTAAACAATATTTCAAATTAATATGAATTATATTGAACAACAAAAACAAAATTATAATATAAATAAAATAGATTATGTCTTTCATGATCTACTAGTTAATATATTCTATATAATATTGGAAAAATATCCAGACAATAAAAAGTAAGTATATCACAGAGAATAGTATCAGTTAAAGGTAATGCCTACTGCATCGCATTATAATCTACATTCTAACACATTTATAGAAAAATATATATGGGGTGTTCATGGATTAAGTGTTCTAATCGAAAATATGAAGAAAGGATCATTAACGCTTTCTTTAAAAGATAGTCACATCTAAAACTTTTCATTGTTATGAATTATTTAGGATATGATAAATGAATTAATATGTGTTCCAACTACTATATTAATGAAAAGTAAACATTAATATTAATATCGAATGTTGTTCAAAGTGAGCATTAACACAGTTTCAGTATCTTTCTTCCACGGCAACTAAGAATCAATGGCAATGTTATTGTCACACTCTCCAGATCTGAACACACTGGATTTTTTATTTGTTTGAAGTTACATTAAACAAAAACTCTATGCAATGACCTTAATTCTTTATAAAGAAGGATAATTGAAACTTGTAAAAAATAATACATATCCAATGTCGTTCGGCCATTGCTGCTGTGGAAGAAAGATACCGAAGCTTCCATAAGTCTTAAGATAATCACTTCCAACAACATTTAATAATACTTTTAATGTTAACATTTCATTAATAAAATAGATGGACTACATATTAATTTATTTTTTACAATCTAAATAGTTCATAACAATAAAAATCTTTAGACGTGAATATCTACCAAACAAAGCGTTAACATTCATACCTTCAAAGAGAATTTTTTTCTTGTTTTGAGACCTTAGATTCAGATTTCAACCCTAAAACATCATATAAACCGACAGACCCATTTTAAGTTGTTTTGGGAAAATTCAGAGTTACTGAAAACTACAATTCAACCAATCACTAAAGACAATGCAAAATATGACACGTTATTTTTATTTAATTAATCTTCCAACTTTTAAAATACTATGAGGCTAAAAATGATAAAGACTATTTGTTTAAATAATTAATTGTTTTCAAGGCCATAAGTGTCATTGATTCAATAATAAAAGGAGGAGGCTAAGAAGAGAGTGATTTAAAAAAAAAAGCTTTTAAAATTGGCCATCCAAGAAGTAGAGATGTTTATTTGGACTAATTTTAATTGCAAAAAGCATATGCACTTATCAAAGGGAATAGCCTGGACTAATTTATGGCAGCAGCTTAACATTAAGGCACTAAGGCATTCAAAATTCATTATGTCAGTTATTATATATATAATGTTAATCTACATATTAACAAAATAACAAAGAAGTTATTAATTATATATAGTAAACTATTGATAATTACAACCAATGGTTATATCGTTAAAGTATAATGTTCAAAGATTTAAATGATCATGACTAAATATTACATTATTTTAATAAAATCAAGAGAACTAAGAGATCCAGAGTGCTTGATAATAAACTTGTTACAAGTATAATTTGTACTAATATAGATAGTTCATTAATAAATAAACATTGTATTCATGAAAATTCAGTTCTAGTTTTCTTTATAAATAATTTTTTTTTGTACTCTGTTATTTATTAACATAAATTTTTGATATTCAAAATCATACTTACCATAATAATAACATAAACCAAGACCGGAATCAAATCATCCGCGGCTGGTACGCAGGCCAAAGAGAGGAGGTTCATTATTGTACTTATCGTACGCAGTATACATTGCAATTTGTCTCTAGGACTTCTATAGGCAGCTAACTCACTGATTTCAGCTTGGGCACTCATCCAAGGAACTTCACAATGGAATATCTGTCAAAGAAGGTTTGTATTAGTTAAACTCAAGTCTGAAACACCATATCAGAAGTTTTACATAAAGGTAGCAATTATAATTGTAATAGTTAACATAATATAACTAAGGATCTAACCCCAGGTAGTGGACCTCAATGCAAACACCTACACATAAACATAAAACATTTTGACCCCACAATGGATGGATTTATGGTTAATTAATTGATCTATATAAATAAAAATGCTATGTTCATTTGTTATTAATCTAAAATTTCCAAAAATTCTTTCCTAATTTACAAGTTTTTTTTCAAAATGTTAGGTATCGTCCTGAAAAGGTTCTTCGCAATTGAAATCTTGTATTTATCCAGTAGGAAAAAAGTTAGTAAGTAAAATAGAATAATTTATTAAATGAAACTTACTTTAGGAATACGAAGATCTTTATGGTTAGGAGTAATTACTTTTCCTAACTTAGCAATGTGCTCTCGAAGAACCCTATTGGAAAAAATAAAATATTATAAATAAATACACTTAAATTTAAACTCTTAAACTAATATTTAAATACTTTTAAATAAATAAATATATAAAAAATAAATTTAAACTCTTAAACTAATACCATTTTAGAAACAGAGAAATTTTAATAACCAAATATTTAAAGTAGTATCAGTATTGAGGTACTAAAACTAAGTATTACTTTTTGCTTAGTTATATAATTTTTTTTTTAATTTACTAACTTCTAAAGTCTATTCAATATTTCTATTCTACTTACAATGTTTCTACTAGCAAAACAAGTAATAATCAAACGCATTTATTAACTTACTGATCTCTAGATAAATCTCCATCTCCGTTGGGGTACATGGCATGAACATACACTCGGCTGCACAAAGACCTTTCGAAAGCTCTTCTAACCTTCTTTATATCGTCCTTACTGCCACCTGAAAATAGAAATGGGTAAATATATCACATTAATAGGTAGCAAAATACTTCTCTCTGACTACTCACTAAAAATAAAAACAAAGAACATTATACGAGAACATATAAAGGTTCATAATTCTCATTCAATAATTATTTATGGTTAAAATATAATAAGAATCACAAATTAAAAATATATAAATAAAACTAAAAGGATTACAAATTTGAAATAGAATAACATACACTGCCAATTAGGATCTTTCTCCATGTCACTACATAATGTTTCAAGAAACGTTTCCAGGAGATCGCTTTTCTCATCAGCCAAGCTCACAGCTTGGAACTCTGAAATGAAAGCGGATATTTGCATTTCTTTTTTTTCTAAGAACAGTCGAACGCACAACGATATCAGATAGTCAGAAACAACTCGTTTATCATTATTTACTCGAGCCAGTAACCTGCAATCAAAATATTTTATTTATTTTTTTCTCAAAACCTAATTATAAGTTTAGAATATCAATTAACTGTATCAATGAGCTAACAAATATCCTTAACTGTACCAAAGGAAGAAGACTAAAATGGGCAGGACACTTGGTCAAAATGGAGGGGGGAAGTGCACAGAGAAAAATGTTGGAGGTGCAAAGAAGGAGTAGAGAGAGGAGAGAAGAGGGGGCTAAGAAGCAGGAGGAATTGAAAGAAAGAGGTGCAAGGACGCTGACTGGTAGCGCCAGGAAGGTGTAATAAATTAATAAAAATATGAACATTTTACCTCTCAAAATGTGCCAAAGTGGACAATAGAGACTGTTGGCATTTGACTAAATAGGAAATATAAGGCACTCTACTTTTATAGTCTTCCTTCAAAGATTCAAAAACTTTCTGACACCTGAAAATAATTTGTAAGTGAGAATTATACCAAATATCAAGCCCAAAAAGTAATTAAAGGAACTGAAAATCTTTTCTTATGAACTCAAGACTTAATTAAATCAAAGCTAATATATTTAATACAGGGTGTCTACCAGACTTAGTAATTTAAATTTTCTCCAAATCTTCATTATCTTTCTTATAATTAAAAAATTAAACCATTTGTGGTGAACATATACCCAAAAATTTTAATTGACGCCAAAGCACTTAAAACTACATAAGTTATTCTGATTCAAAAATCTATACAAATCGACAATTTTCCCAGATATTTACTGTGAGTTCCCGACTTTCCCCAACTATACTAAATTCCAAACTAGCAGGCACATTGCAATATTCAAATATTAAACATCTTTAATAATATACCATACCAGAAATTAAAATTTTTCGAACTAGTAACATGATTTCACTTACTGCCTGGCATCTAACATTTTAACACATCTTAGTGTTTCATATAACTGAGGAACGAGATTTCGATCTTGAAGATTTATTGCTTCGGCTAACTGCAACTGGAGATATGCAACAAGCTCATTTTCTTTTTGAACCCAGGCTTGACGCTAAAAATCAAAATCAAAATTCCAAGATAAATTCACTTACAGCATTCAGCAGGTCTTAAAAAAATTAATTGTTTTAAACTGATAATTTTAAGTTTCTATATTGAAATCAGTGAACATAAACATAATGAATATCCAATGTAAAGTTGACAAGGTGCTGAATCCAGAATATACTTGTGCATCAAACGGGATAAATAAAACAAATATTAGATTATGTTATGTCATCTGCACCTCATATAGCCATCATCTCAACTTTCTCCCCAATTCCTTCAAATATCTCTCCTCTTAAATTGGTGCCAGGACCTATAATATATAGCTTGTATCCAGATTTACATTCCCCCCCCCCTCTAAATTAGATTAAATTACATCACCCAGACCTAGTTTTATGAATTATTTCACAGAAACAAGAATTTTAAAAACATGTGGCCACAGCATAGATGCCAGAAATCTCTATAGAAAGGCTTTAAAAAAATCTGGATTAGGTTTCTTCTTGAATGATAAATTTACATCTTATCATTGTAACTTTAATGTAATATTAATTATATTTATAATGTTAAACCAGAGGAAGATGTTGTTGGATACAGGTCACCCTCATCTCTAACATTCCATCTTATCATCGTCAGATGGTCCATCAAACTTACCCATTTAAATTATTTAATTGATAAGGAAAATTGTATAGATTTTTTTTTTATTATCAGTGGCTTCTTCTGATATAGGAATGATTATTATATTAAAATATGTAGGGTCAGATCAGATATTCCGTCCGTTCGTGGTAAATTAAACTGGACTCAACTTTACCGAATCATTTCATAAAGATAATAATACATACACATAAAAGAATAATAGGATAAAATACCATCGGAAGAGATTCCAAAAGTTGATGAATTTCGCTATTGCTAAGCACAAGGCGAAGTTTTTTCTTAGCATCTTCAAATATATCACAAGATGAAATAGATTGCCTTCGAGCTCCACACCTTGGACCTTCCCTCAGAGAAACATTTTCTTTTTCTTTTAAATCATTTGTAACTCCTTTACCACGATATTTGGCAAGAATATCTTCAGATGAATCTGTTAAAAATATTATTAAAAAATATATATTTAGTATAAATGAAAGTGCAATGGATTATGTATTTAATTTATATTTATAATAAAATTGATGAATGAATAACTCATTTATACAATTTTGAACAAATTAAGAATAGAGCAGAGAATTCGGTATCATAGAATAACTTATGAGATGTAATAGAGTGAAATTGCATGTTGCACTTAAAGCGAAAAATTTGCTTTTGTTATGTTTATCTTGCTTAAATAGAAATAACAGAAAAAAATGGAAACATATGAATTTCTTAAGATACTATGATCACCTTGAATAACATAAACTTTACTAATCAAATTATTTAAAAACATCATAATTTTAAACTGGTCTAACCTATTTTTGAAGTCCTCGTTTCTTCAACCAGCCCTCTCCTCAGCCTTAGAGAAGCAACTGAATCTAAGTCGCTCACTGCACCTGCGTCGTAGCTGCAATACCATGTACTATCGATAAACAAACTTCTTACTTAAAGATTAAATACCAATGAATGCATTTTCGGTACTTACGTATCAGTCCATCAGAAAGTTGTAGGCCTTAACCTAACACCATACATTGATTGATTCATATGGATACAAATGACAGTGTTAACAATTAAATTTACATCCCATTTATTTCCTTTATTAAAATAATAAAAAATAGAAAAAAAATGGAAGTATAATAACATTATTTCCAAATGGTTTTCAAAATCAAATTGGATTTTTTCCTTATATAAACGCCGCCACATAATTCACATAAATATGAATCTAAGAGCAGTGCAATAACTCAATGTTGTTCATTTCTCATTTTACTGTGCCTCTTTCATAGTTAGCATCTCTCACTTTGCTAGTCTTCCAGTCAATAAACCACCTGTCACAACTTTCTTCCATAATGGGTAATTACCAAATTTTAATCAATTATACCAAATTAATTTTTATTTTAAAAATTATATGTTATATTGTGCATAAATAATGCACAATATAACATATAATAATACAATAACAAACAATATACCAAAATAAAAAAGGAAGATGGCAGTACAGATTACAACCAACAACTTTTGGATGAACTAATATGAAAGCACCGTATTTTCAACTAACTTAAATAACCAAATAATCACAAAATATCTTATAAAATTAGTAACCCAAAATCTATCAAGTTTATAGATTAACATCACAATTTGACCTTCGATAGTGTGAAAGTAATGTTTTGCAGTTAACATGTTAGCTACAGCATGTAAAATCTTTACCAAAGTTATTGATACCCGCTGATATACTAATATTTATTAAGCAATACATATAAAATAAATAGACTGTTCAATTCCTCTATCTGTTGATTGTGTTCTAGTAAGGCCTGGCCACAGCAGTATTAAGCAACAATCTTTTTTTTGGGAGAAGGCTTTCATTTAAGAAATATAATTATTCAATACAGTCAACACATTGACCGTGGTACAGGATACCATAGTCTAATATCGATCCTGCTGTTCAATATGCCATAGATGACTGAATTGCCAAACAATATTATTTAATACCTTATATTATTTTATTATTATTAAATAACTACCAGTATTATGTATTACCATTATTTTTTACACATTGATACTTGAATAAGTTTGTAAAAAGTTGATACTTAAATACGTTTGTAAAAAGTTGATACTTGGAACTTTCAAAACTAGTGTATGTATGTTATTATATACCGGACTCTGGAATTCTGGAATCTGGAAGAGGGCTCCTCTTTTTCCTTTTTTAAACAATTTTTTATAAGTTATTAGTTATCTAGTGTGTAGCTCAGTGGTAAGGCACTGTGCTACTAACTTCAAGGACCAGGGTTCGAATCCGGCTGTGGTAGAAAATTATTTATTCTGTTACTGTAGCCAAGTCCATTCCTTAAGGGTGCATGAACCCTCCAGAGCCCACGTAGCCTCAGAAAGTGGGTACCCTCCATTGGGGAAAATCTGGCTGTCGAGCGTAATTCAGACTAGATCACCTTGCACAATCGGTGGTCTAGTAAGAGTACTACCCTTATTAAGTACTGAACCCCTGAACCTACATGGGTTGTACCAGTAAAAATTTATTATTTTAGTTATCTAGTTATAAGAGAAAAACTAAATACAAATTTTTAAGTTTCTGTTTCATTGGTCCACTGTTGGAAGTGGACACCTAGCAAGATGGTAAACCTGAAAATCGGATAAAGCATACCAAAGACTTACTGAATCATTACAAAAAAACTTTCATAATTTTCCCCGAATACGCCCATTTTAAACATAGATGAATGGACTGCTTTTGTTAGTGCACAATAATGGCATAGCAGGTTGGCTGAACAAACATTAAATTTAACACATGTATTTAGTACTCTTGAAAGTTTTTCTTTAAAAAATTATTAGTTCTCCACTTAAAAACTGAAAAAGTCCCAACCATTGGTTTTTTCTGTTACTGTAGTAAAGCCAGTGGCTGACGAGGCGAAAAATCTGATATTCAGAATCAGCACAACAAAAAACACATAGGATTATTGAGAAAAATATTTTAATGATTTTCTTTTGAAACCGTTTGTTATCTGAACCTGAGCCAATTTTATTATTTTGGTGCAGTATCAGATTCCAAAGTCTGATAAATCATAACCCACATACACAAATTCGTGGACTTCTAAGCAACGACTTCTGTAAACTCCTATATAATAACAGTTCTAGGTCAACCATTGGTTAAGTAATTCAGTCATTTGTGGGCAAAATTCTATTAGAGCAAAATCAGCAATGGACCCTAGCATCCGGTACTTCAGCTAATGTGGTAAGTATTTAGAAAAATTAAAAGTTGACTTACCAGTCAGTACGAAAAGATTTCCCTCTCCTGTTTTTGAAGGGTAACTTAAAATTTCTAAAAAAGCTCCTTTTATGTTTCCCATCTTCATCCAATGCTTCCTTAAATAAATATAAAATTTTATCAAAATATCATAATTACTAACTCAAGTTTAGTATAATGTAGTATGAAGAAATAAGCAACTAAGTAAATGAGCTAATGTAAGTATAAATAACAAAGTGAATATCGAAATAAGATAATTAATATTGCATACATATATTAAAAATAAACAAGGTTAAATAATATATTCTTACTTTGTCACCCCTTTCAGCAGTCTTATCGAAACTGATACTCTTTGGTATTGCACCAGTAGGCTTACTACTTGGACCTTCTGTTATAACAGATCCATTAGGAACAACAATAGGAGGAGCAGACGAAAGAGGAATTTCTGAATTAGAAAAAAATCAAAATCAAATTAAATCGGTTAAATGATTAATAGTTAAAATATTTTTTATATTAAAATAACATACCGGTCGAATTATGCCTGGCTTCTATACTACTGCCACTCGTCGAAGAGGAGGCACTGAAACAGGCGCCAGAAAGTGCTCCAGATTCTCTATCATTCCGTTCATCCTCAATTGATATCTATGAAACATAAACAGTGTTTATCACTAATGATTTAAAGGCAGTGAACAAACTGATCCAGGAAATAAAATAAGAATTCAGTTCTCAAGTTAGAACAGGGTTCCATTCTTACAAATCGGAAAAAAAAAATTATCATAAAAGGCTTTACATAAAAATACTTCAATTCTCTGCTAAGTGTTCATACAAGAATGGTAAATGTACACATGTTCACCTATAATTCAAATTTCAATTTGATTTTCGCTAGTCATAACTGTGGCATTTAGTCTATTTTTAGAGGGTGTCGTTTATTTTCTAACCTTTTCCAGAGCACCTAACCATGGAATTTCTAACAGTAATTGAATATAGTATTATGATAGTAAATCATATTTAGCAGTGGTAGCAGTGTGGCAACGCGCCAGTCTACCAATCCAAAGGTTGTCAGATGGAATCCCAATGTGCTTGCCATCCAGTTCAGAAGATGGATGGAAATATCGTGCATTATAGGCATATTTTGCTTTATTACTTCAAAAAAGGAAAGCGAGCTGCAGAGGCACATAAAAAAATATGCGGGATCTATGGGATAATGCCTTAACAGAGCGCAGGTGCCAAAATTGGTTTGCCAAGTTTTGAGCACGGAATTTTGATATAAATGATGCACCGCAACCTGGTCGCCCACAAGAAATTGAAACAATTGATGTTAGGACGATAGTCGATCAAAATCCATCCCAATCTCAGTGCGAGACAGAGCACTGCAAAGATTCTAGACGTATCACATACAAGCGTAGAAAATCAATTGTGAAATCTCGGCGACGTTTCTAGGCTTGATGTTTGGGTCCCCCACTCTCTGACCGAAGCCAACTTGGCAACACGCATTTTCATTTGCAATTCGCTGCGGAAACGTCAAGAAAACGATCCATTTCTTAAAAGACTTGTGACAGGGAATGAAAAGTGGATTTTCTACAATAATGTGGTGTGAAAAAAATATTAGAGACCCACCAATGAACCACCTGGAACCACATCTAAAGCGGGATTGCACCCATAGAAGATAATGTTTTCTGTATGGTGGGATTTCAAGGGTAATTTTTTTTATGAGTTGTTGCCACAAGGTGTATCCTCCATCATGACAACACTAGGCCCCACATTTCGTTAGTCACCTGGAATAAATTACTAGGGATCTTGGCCCCATCCTCCCTATTCACCGGAGTTTGCTCTTAGTGACTACCACTTATTCCAATCTGTACAAAATTCCTAAAGTGGAAAGCGGTGTGAAAATGAACAGGGAGCACTTAGATCACTTTTTTGCTAATAAACCACAGACATTCTATGAACATGGGATTATTCAGCTGTCGATGTTCATCAAAAATAATGGACATTATATTGTAAATTAAAATAAATATTATGTACAAAATATTCTTAGTTTTCTTTCATCCGAAAAAACCAAAAGGACTTATTTGCCAACCCAATACTATAAGCTCCTACTCTCTTACTACAATATAAAAATTTTCCTGCTAGAATTGACCAGTGTTGCCTTTCCCTACCACTTCTGTTTCACCCTGTGTCATGAAATTAATTTACTACCATATAATTTTTTTTTCTTGAGTTGTAGAACTTCTGTAAAGAAGTTCAAAAAACCAAAGAAGAAAATTGTTTCAAAATCTAATCTCATATATGAATCCTTTATCATAATCTCAGTTTCATCAACACGCTGAGGAGATTAAAATGACTGTTATCATGACAATGAGGCCTCAATAAAGAAATGCCTTGATTATGATGATGTATTCTTACAGGATAATTGTATTCTATGAAATTTTCCTAATAAGAGTTTTTCGATTAATAGAAAGATTTCGATGTTAGAATGCAAATCATCAAATATAGTAAAACTTTCTTTATTGGCCCCAGCGAAAATCAAATCATAATTGGGACTATTATATACATAATTAATCTATATTGGAACACCTAAAATGGTATCTATATTCTATAGAAATAATTAAATAATATATTGTATTTGGATATAAAATTCATACATCTTCTTTATTATGTACTGGTTACTGACAGAACATTGGCTGACAGAATAATTTGCATCAATCAGATTTTAGAGTAAGTTGACTAGATAATCCAGTTTTACCCTAATAATATATAACTGATAACGAAAACAAAAATTTTACCTATTTATTATTATTTTTTGTTCATTGTAAGTCTGAATGTTCTTAAGTCAGGAACTAATTATATCCAAAAATCATTACAGATAGGATTAGGACTACCTAATGAATAGAATCATCATAACTTTTCTTTTAAGGTATCATGATGGTTGTAATCTTTCTTCAAGATATCGTGGGGGGAAAAAAAATAAAATAGAAAGGTGTTTGAAATCTTAAAAGAATTCATAATTAAATTTAAATAAATTAACTACCTCCTGGCCGGAAGCTTGTTGAGATGCTGCTCTGAAATGAATTTTGGTAGAGAGCCCAGTAGGTAGTAAAGCTGGAGAAGGATAGTTAACAGGTTCTGAGGTACTGTGCGTCGGTGAGCTAACAGAACTGCTACTTTTTCTCAATACAACACCCTCTTCACCTTCTTCTAATATCCCAACAACTAGATCTAAAAAAACAATAATAATAAATTAACATAATACAAAAACTGTCAAAAGAAATAAGAAAGTAATAAAATGAAGTACCTTTGGAATAAAGATTTCTATTTGTATCGACATACTCAATAGTCCTCCTTCGATAATCTGCTTCATCTCCTCCTTTCCCCGTAACGTTTCCAACTGTAGGTTGACTGTATAAATCCTGCCTAAGGGTAATTTCCTCTCTGTTACCACTTCGCAATACAACAACTGGGAACAATAAGTTTTTTCAATTATATTTTATAATAATAAATTGTAAAATTTGAAGTTTAAAAAATTAAATATAAACATCATATCCCCAGATCTCTGAATGCCTCAATAAAAGTACAAATAAATAAAAAGAAACTACTTAACAAAGATATGAGAATTATAATTAAATTGATTGAAGAAGTTATAGCCTAAGGGCACTAGGTTACTAGACAATCAGACACAGGCACACAGCAATATCCTTATAACTAATTAACAAAACTATTAGTAATGTGAAGAATGTACAATATTTAGCAAGTTAAGAAAATTTTTTAACATTATTAGATGACCAAGTTGAGAATTCTTGATGAAGACAATATTTTATCCCAAAGGGAAATAAATACATTCTGATAATGTCCTGTCATAATAAGTAGAGTCTTTATTACTAAAATCTGCAGACAATATATGGTAAAAAACTCCCAGGAGGAGCTCCCAGGAGACGCCCGGCTTAACGAAGAATGATTCTTTAGTATATTATCCATTATAGATTCAAAATTTTGAAAATCAATTTTAGTTTCCTACAATGAAACTCATTTTCTAGATAATTATATTTTCTTCTATTGTTTTTTAATTTTATTATAAATACTTTCATTCCAGAAGAAATATGAAAGTTGGAAAAACTTTTATCCTGTACGGAATATATTTGGAAGATATAAATTACAACTTGGGAAATATTTGATTCCAGTGATTCTGACAACTTTCAAAATGGGTTTGTCATGCTAACTATTTGAAACAATATTTTATTTTGGGTCCAATACTTTATTTTTCTCTTGTACTGAGAAAGATTGTGGGCAAGATTTTCTTTTGAAATTAATGTTTATAAATCAGATAAACATTCACAAATTATAATCACTTCAAAATAAGGTCCTAAGAATTGTAGTGGATGCACTTGGTTTGCCAGAAATTTGTTAAGAGCAAAGCTGAAAACTCTGAGAATATCTCTCTAATTTGTATGACACAACTTTAACAAAAAAAATAAATAAATATTTTGAAAAAAAAAATCATACAGTTCATCTAAATAACAAAACAGGTCAGTTGTGAATGACCAAAATTATCTTATAACAACGAATTGGACTTTGATTTCGTATAGCTGGAGTACATGGAAGATTATTTCTTTAAATGTGTAGTGTTCCTCAGAGTTGGTAAGCTGACCACTATATACACTTGAAATTTCACTTTAAAAAACAAGTTAGTATTAGTACTTGTATATACAGAGATTTTTCAAAAATAATTAAATTAAATCAAATATTTTAAAACATCCTAACAATTTTTTTTTTACATAAATCAAACAAAAAAGAACCATATCGATTGAGTTAAAAAGTAAATATGGAGATACGACGTACCTAGATTTGTGTTATCTGGGAATATTTATGTAAAAAAATGGATGTTTTCAAGCTCCTGCCATTAATAAAACATCGCAAACAATTCAAGTAATTAAATAGAAAATTATTAATTATCAACAATTGAACAACAAAACCTGAATCAGTACCCATAATTGAACAACAAAACCTGAATAAGTATCAACAATTGAAAAAATAACCTGAATCAGTATCAACAATTGAACAATAAAACCTGAATCAGTATCAACAATTGAATAACAAAACCTGAATCAGTATCAACAATTGAAAATATAACCTGAATCAGTATCAACAATTGAACAACAAAACCTGAATCAGTATCAACAATTGAACAACAAAACCTACCTTGTTGAGCAATTACAGGTTCTTCCACCGCCTCAGATTCGCCTCTACTCTCTGCCTCGGACCTCCCAGTATCATCAGACCTATTTCAAAAATTAATTAGCAAAATTAAAAAAATAAATAAATAAGGCCAGCAATATCAATTTATTTTCGAGTAATTTTTAATTTTTTCAATAGTTAACGTTCATTAAGGATTAGGTGTCAGGTTTTAATTCCATAATAGAGGTATTTCTTAAAACTGTTTGCAGTGTACATCAGCCTGATAGACAAAAACCCTCACCTCCATATAAATAAAAATTAAGTGTATTTAAATTAATTCATAACAACAAATTACCTGGCAACACTGGCTGTATCATCAGTGTCCACTTCAGTGAGCCTATCGGAATCTGATATGACAACGTCTGTGCTCCATGCTTCAGAAGCAGTTTCCAGAGCATCGCCCAGCTGAAAATGAAGTGAATCTTTCAGGAGGTTTGTTTCAATTCTATTCAATGATTAAATCTATTAAATATCTTGTTGGGAAAAATAAATATTCAGAAACTAGCAACACCTTGAAACAATTTATAGCACACTCTGTAGGTTCACTAATTTCCTACTCCATTAATAAAACCTTGATTTTTAGGACAATTAGTAAGAATTTATATCAAATTAATAATAAGTTAATTTGAAGAGATAAATCTATAAATCTCTGTTATGGATTGTTTTTATTATTCATACAGACTCTGAATTTAAAATAAATATAAAGAGTGATGACTATGCAAGAATTCCAAATTAAATAAACATTCTGATTATTAATATTAAACTGATAAATATTAACAGGAAATTGAATTGTTTAAGATATGAAAATTAATTTTACAAAAATAAAAATAATATCTCGCAACATTTCAATATAAATGCTTAAAAATAAAAAAATTACAATAAATTCTTTGAAGCAAAGTATCAAAATTATTCCACAAAAACTATTCAATATTCTATCAGCTAATCACACAGCACTAAGACTCAGAAATTTTTATCTTATTATTTTTCTAAAATACTACAGAAATTTATTATAGGATGATCATTTACAAAATACAGTCAAATGGTTCCTTTGAAAAGAAATTTAAAAATATATTTCCTACATGAATCCATACTTAAGACTGAATGAGCAAGAATATAGACAATGCTAATCTAATGAGGTATATCAAGCATGAATTAACTTTAATGTCTTACAGACATTTAAAGAAGTTAATCATTTAAAAAAATTAACTTACCAATGGATTATTTGTTGTAAATTCATGTACAACAGGCTGAAGAGGGCGCTGAGGTTGCTGTTCTACTGTTTCACTATCACTGGCGAGAACGTCGGTACTCCAAGTATCACTGACCAGAGAGAATGTTTCATCTGTAAGAATATGAAGCATTTACTGATAATGATTAAAATTAAAAATCAGCAGCTACATAAATAAGATTGAAGCATATACATAAGGGTCATTCTCATTAAGAGTGACAATTTGACATCCACAAAGTTTTACAAACCCCATTACAATTTTTCAAATTAAAAATATATTCATAGTTGCACCTGACTTTGTCTAGAACCATTTGCTTTTCTTTTCTTTTTCTTTTTTTTCATTTTTCTGATCAGTTATTTCAATAGCAAAAAATATCTAAATAGTCAATTTGTCATTCCCCATTCTTGAGCTTCCAACTATGATGTTCAGAATGAAATTTTTCTGAGGATGAATCAAGTGGGTTCACTTTGGACTCAATAAATTCAGTCTCATTCAAGGATTTACAAAATTTTAAGTAAATTTCTCTCAGAAATCAAGAGATGAATACACATCCAAACCAGTTGCTTGTGTCACCTCATGCATGGTGGTATTTCTGAAATTTCGGTAGCCACACCTGTTTTCTTCTTTTCCCCACAGATTTAAATTATCAAAAATATATACCGACAGTAAAATCATATCGTAACAAACTGTTTCAATTATTGTACAATAGATTGAGAACAGGTATACCTGTAAAGTTAACAAAAATAGGAAAATCCTAACTTTGTGTCATTTCCCAGTCGTTCTTCATTCATTGATGGACACAGGATGAAGTTGGAGAAAATAATGATTATTCTGATGGTGCTTTTATTTAATCCCATAGATGGGAACGTGACTTTCCAAAATTATCTGGAGAAATATGTCAAGCTATCTACTAATAGCTTAGAACCCTCTATAATTGCAAAATCTCTGTTTTGGTTTGTTTTTATTATTCATAAGGGAGAGTGAGAGAAAGGGAAGGGAGAGAGGAAAAAAGAGAGAAACTTTTCACTGAAAATACTGATATTCCAATGAGGAAGACATAAAAAAAAAAGATACTACTTAGCATCTTATCTACCATAAATGTTCTTGAGCAAAAATTAGAAAACATTTAATAAAAATAAATAAATACAAATTATAGAAATTAAAATAATACCAAGAAGAGGCACTTCTGGAATGAGTGTGTCAATTTCAAACTTCCCAAATTTATCATTTATATCAAACTTTGTCTGAGTCGAAGCTTTGGGAGGCGGTGGGGGAGTGAAATCCAACGGCTGTCTAACAGAAGCTGCTTCTTCTCCTTCGGTCATCTGAGAAGAGGGAGTATCTCTGCCTAAAAACCAAACATTCAACAATGATAATATATAAGTAGTATCTTTTTAATTTTTTAATATCTAAATATTATCTTCTTATTTATTAATATTTGTTGTTAATTAAATTTATTCTGTGGACTGTAAGTAGGTTGCTAGAAAGTAATAATTTGAATAATAAAGATATCTGTCCTTGATCAAACAAAAAATAATGTTTTACTTATTAAATAAAACCTATATAAATAATTAAATGAATATTGGGCTCAAAAAAGGATAGAAAAATTAGTATTATGTAATAATAAAAAAATAGCATATAACAAAAACTCTTAAATTTAGGATGCACATAAAATATAAATTAATTGGTTACTAAGGACGATTGAAAAGGCAAATTCTGGAGATAGTGACTTATAATGTGCAGCTCAGACATGTGGTCGTCCACAGTAATTGAAAGAGAAAAAGCCTTTCCGTGGAAGTAATTTCTACCTCCTAGGTGAAGAATGCCTAGGCGATTGATATAGATTATTCTTGATGTTTTATTTGTAATGAACCCTACTAGAGCAACAGACACTGATAGAGAGCAGAAGGGGTTCTATGCCGGCTGAAACATATCCAGTTTATAGATCTTTTTGATAAGAAATGCAAACTGCCACTTAAGAACTAGATTCCTCTTTAAAACTTTCACTCAACACAAATCTCTATGAGCCATTAAGATTGGTAGTACCATTAATTATGTCAGCAGCAATATTAATTATAATCACGCTTAGATATTAATATCTGAACCTATTTCGAATAACTAAAACTTGACAGAAATTCATGTTTTACTATGATATCTCACTAGATACATAAACATAACCCAAATAACTCTCCTCCGCACATGGTTATAAAAAGATACTTTCAAAATCTTCTCATCAAGAATAAATTACTTTTACATAATACTCTTACCAGAAATATTTGGAGAACCTCGTCCTGAAACATTAGCAGAGACCATATCAGAAAGGTTATCATTTTGATCTTCAGTTTCTAGTTCGAGAGAAGAAGCAACACTATGGTTTGATGGAGCTTCAGAAACAACGTCTAAATTATCGCTAGTATTTCCTGAAAAATAATTATCAACTATATTGGAGGTAATAAAATTATTTTTAAAATCCATGTCATAAATTAATATTTTCAATATTGATAGTAAATGGAAAGTTTAGCTCCAATGAGGAAATCTTGTAACAATATAATATAATATACTACATGATATTCATTAAGGAAGTGAAGTAATGATAGAATAAAAAGGTGAAAGAAATGAGTTAATTACTGTCTTGTAGACTAGGGAAGAAATCTTGAAGGGTTAAATTTA
The DNA here is from genome assembly GCF_000696795.3 of Halyomorpha halys. NCBI lineage: Eukaryota > Metazoa > Arthropoda > Insecta > Hemiptera > Pentatomidae > Halyomorpha > Halyomorpha halys. The sequence goes on from NW_027110542.1 coordinate 222,982, forward strand.
AAGAAATAATTAACACTGATGGATAATGAACTGTAGAATAATTTAGCATAGAGAATGATCATAAAGTACATGTTAACCACCGAAGTTACCATTATGTAGCATCTACGTAGGTTGATTGATCAGTCCTTAAGGTAACTTAAAAGTGTCAAATGGAAAAAGATTTTGTCAGCTAAGCCTAAATTCTTTTGTGATAGAAATTCAAATGTCAGAAGTTTCTTTTATGAGAAAGGAAAGAAAACCAAATAATTCCTTTACCCTTCCTATCACTGTGTACCACACAAGTTTATTTCCGAAATTTGGTTTTGGAGAATTAAAGTGATGAAATACCAGATAATTTTGTGTGGGATTTAAATGATTTCAGAAATAATCCTTATAACGAATTTCAAAATAAAGTTACATAAAAAAGGAGAATAACTTAGAAGTTAGTAGATTAACTTCTATTATCGATTAATAGATTAAGTTATCATTTAATTTCTAATGTTTTCTCTAATTTTTCTCCAATCAAGATTAAAATATATTAACCCCAAATATAAACATAAATAAAAATTTTAATTAAAGTGTTTTAAATTACATTCAATACTAATAAAGGTACCTATAGATCCATCATCGTGTGATAAAGAGAATCTCGTTCGTTTTTCTTGACCATCTTGCCTTTCATGAGGTTCAGTGTCATTCCTCCTCTCATTTTTGTCATTTTCAGTTTCTTTATCCAAAGCCAACAGCTGAAAAAAAAAAAATTTCTAATGACTGATTGATTAAGGGTTGGTAGAAAACTGAATTCAATCGAAATGACAGAATAATAGGTAAAAGAGGTAGAAAGGAATAAGTAGATTTGTACGAGGAACACATCAAACTGTCTCAAATGGCAGTTTGGAAACAGATGCACTCAACACTCAACTATTGATGCACTATGAGTTCTTTCTTGCCTATATTCAATGGTCTTACCATTCTAAGCCGTCTTATCCTCAACAGCCAGGTTTTCTAGGTACCTACGTTTTAGAGGCAGTGTATACCACAGGAGGACTCCCAAACCCACACGGTTGATTCACAGCTACAGTTACAGAATAAATAATTATCCACCAAAGCCAGATTCTAACTTGAGCCAAAGTGTTGGTAGCACAGAGTGTTACTCAACGAGCTAATCCACTTCCCTCTTAAAAGAGGTTTTGATCGCCCTCCCTCTCTCTTTTAATCTCATCATTCCCTCATAACATAATATTTATTTACTTAACTTCTAATTTATGTCTCCCAAATGTTTTTAATTCATTGTTAAAATTTACTTAAAATGTCAACCATAAATTTTATATCAATATAACTTAGAACATGGGACAGGAGCTATACTGTACAGGCAATATTTGAACATAAACTTTCAACTGATATAACTTAGAAATTGAATTGAGGCAGAGGCTATATAGTACCCACAAAACCATTACAGAGGTAAACATGGAGTTTTATTATATAAAAGCAATATTTTACATTATAAAAAAAGTTGAACATACTTTCTGTTCTGGAACAAAAGCTTGAGATGAGTCAGAGCAACCATCCATTGGAATGATCAGAACTTTTATTGAATTCCCATCTTCTTCTTCTAATGATCCATTTTCTAAACTATGACTGCTGCCAATCGCTCCTCGATTTTTACCAACTGTAATTTAGATTATTTAAACATTACATTCTGTTTTGAACAACAATAATGCAATATAATAATAATTCAAGTATAAATCTTCAGATTGTGCATTGCATTAAAAAAAAAAGTATGGAAATTAGAATTCTGAAGTGGTATTATACTATAAACTATTAGGTAGTAATTAATCAACCTGATTCAAAACAAATTCCTGAAATTATATTTATAATTGTAAGATTACAAACTAGACTTAAAATCCATTAAGGAAAATTTCAGTGTAAAAGCTATAAAAGTTAAAAGGGGTAGTATTTATGAAGTTTTCTTAAATGTAAAAAGTTTTAACATGCTACATGTAAGTATAGGATTGTGAGCAGCTTAATTTAAAGTCTATGTAATATGTTAAATGCAGAGGAGCTCCTAGTGGATTATCGGGGAAACCCATTTTTGTAGCTTTGTAATCTTTACAAAATAATAAAATCTCCAACAGCTTCATCACATATTTCCTTCACCTCATTTGTTCCTAGTTTCCTCTCCTGTTTTTTTTTCTATTACTTTATTAGAGTTTAAAAATGTCCAAAACAAATCAAACACAAACATGAGCAAGTCGAAAAGTCAAAAAAGAGGAGCTCAGCTGGTCTGTTATGTGATGTAATTTAGCAAACCTATTAACAGACTTTCAACCATGTCAGATGTTATATCGTTTTAACATGCTAAAAGAAAGAAATATTTCTCCATTTAACACTTACACATATTGAACTAAAGACCATGGATACCCTTTAAGATAAATATTGAGTTTAAGAATTCAATAAGTCTATTGCACCTCATTTCTAAAAGCTCAACATAATTTATTTGATAACTGATTATAGTTTATTTATACTCATTCAACTGAACTTCATAACCACAAAATAACTTCTTCTTCTTCTTTTTCCACATCACTTTGTAGTGCCTTCTAAGCATTGGAAAGAGTCCAGCCAGGACTGCCACTGTTCTCGGTCCTCTGCCATGTTCCTGGTTTGGGGGAGATTTTTACCTCACCTCTTGCACATACTGTTGACATAATCCAGGTATGACATTCTTGGTCTGCCTTGAGATCTTCTACCATAAGGGACCTAGTCTATGTGTTTAGAGGGTCTCGGTGATCTTCCATCTTGATGACATGGACAAACTACTTCAACTGGTGAGCCTTTAGGACCTCTTTCAATGATAGAACTCTAAGTTCTTCCCTAATTCTGTTGTTATGGATACAATCCTTTCTAGTTCTACCCACAATTCTCCTGAAAAATCTCATTTCTATAGCTGTGAGTCTACTCTCTCGTTTATCTGTTAATATCCAGCTTACAGCTCCATATAGAAGTACACAGACCTAAAGACGTGCAAATTAACTTTTCTGTCTATTTCTCCCTTTTCAACCACAATATTGCAGATCTGATAGTAGACCAAGTCCGCCTTCCTTTTCCTGTTTAAGAGTCCACTTTCCCTGACTTCAATAACTGTCACAAGGTAGGGGAAACCTAATATTGCCTCTATTTATCTAGGATCTTGCTCTTGTTAGAGCTGATAAGCACACCTTTTCTATGGAGCTCTACGTTTCATTCCATCACAGCCCACTGTAACTTCTCTATGGAGTCCATGATGAGAACTATGTCGTCTGCATAAAGAAAAAGCTGAATCACCACAGGAAGGAGGATCCTACCAGTTGCTACAATTTCATCCCAGAACAGAATGAATAACAAGAGACTGTCATCTTGTTTGATCCTCCTAGCTATGTTAAAATATCTAAAAATATCACGATAGTGAAATCATATTTACACTATGATAATGTTAGTTAAAGGAGTGGGTAGCATCTAGACATATAAGTGTATATGGAAATATATACATGCTATGGAACTAGACACAGCATGTATAGGTATATGATAAATGGTAAAGGAAAATGTTAACTTACAGCTTGAAATTTATTTTATGGAAAACCAGTGAAATAAACTTCAACCTTCCCACTATGGCTAGAATAGACCAATCTGTCCAATATTATCTGGTAAATATTTTAATCATTATTTCTAATAGAAAAGGCAGTAATAAAAAATAATAAAACAAACCTTTTGATAAAATACTTGATTTTCTAGACAGAGCATTCTCAGACAGGGGGACATTTGTTGTTTTGCTGTGACCATTGGCCATTTGTGGTGGAATTTGACTAAGAAGAGGAATTAGGTCTTTGTGCATTTTCAGATCTTCACAAGTGCTTTCATTCATCAATGTTCTCAGAAAAGTTACCTAAGCAACATAAATAAAGAGGTAAATATTAAAACAGTCATAACATATAAAAATTATTTAAAATGTTCGTTAATTATATCACATAAAAAATACATGTAGATATCTCTAAAAGTGATTAATATGATAAACTTTTGATTAAACTGAATTCAATAACCAAAAAAGTAATCACCAAATACTAAATATAATAAAAATGAACTTACTAATGTATGAAGTTCAGATTCAGTAAACAGAGATACGAGCCTTGAAAGACCTTCACATTTCATATTTTCTTCTTGGTGAGGTTCTTCAATATTAGGATTTCCTTCGATCATAGTAACAACAATAGAAGAAACACAATCCTATAAAATATATCATTTAGTTATTAAATAAACAAAAATAGTAGGAGTAGATCACTTTTTAATAAGTAATTAATTGAGAAACCTTAGGGAACTGAGAATAAAGATCCTCGGCCCGGCTATCAACTGGTTGAAACCTCCTTATAGCTAGCATTTGCAAAATTTGTGCTACCTGCATCAAATTGTAACGTGCAACATCACTGATTGGTACATCCGTAATGCCATATGTTTCTGGAGTGACTATAGCAGGGCAAATGAAGAGAGTGAACACTAAGTCTGTGCACATTGCAAAAACCTGAAAAATAAATATTAATTTCAACAAAGGTGCATCATATATTTTTAAATATAAGTTAAGTATCGGCGAAAGCCAAATGTCAAAAAAGAGAAGAAGGAATAAGATGTAACACGTGTGAACTGCTGTAACATACTAACTTTATTGGTTTCGGTACATCCCTTTATATACATGCGATCAGCTGATCTCCTCAGTCAGCTGACATCGAAGTAACAGCTGACTAAGGCTGTAACTTGTATAT